>NC_135872.1:13954537-14134537 GCF_031162955.1 Sander vitreus
GGACTTTGTGCTGCTGTACACTGGAGACGTTGCCTCCCAAAGTCTATTCAAATTCAACCAGACAGAGTGCAGGCTGGAGAGAAAAGAAAAAAAACACAAGGAAAAGTCGGTAAAAGTACAGATAAAAACCCGGAAAATACTACAACCACCTGTGGCAACTGGAACTGGAGCCAGATATACAGAGGAGCCTTTACCTGCCTCCCTTCGAAGTCAGTACAGCAGTCGGCTGGAAAACCTGGACCGGGTTTCCTCCAAACGGAACCGGTGGGAATGAGGCGACCAACAAACTGAGAAGTTAGAAGAAATCACAGCGTGAGGCTAAAGTCACTATTTCATGAATGCTCTATGTCAAATAACCATTCATGTTTAATCCTTATCTTATGGCAATTCTTATAATTATGGGTAATGAAAGATAGGCTATCGCCTACATTTAGTTGCATTCATTCAATTGTATAACATGTAATTGAAGTAACGTATATTGCCAAATTGAGTACAATTTATGGTTGGTGCAAGTTTATGGTTATTATAGCTAGGTCTTTCCATATGAAATAGCCTAATAACTTCAGAGTAATGTTAGGCCTAGCCAGGGCCGGCTCTAGCCCTTTGGTTGTCCTAGGCGAGATTGAGTTTAGGCAAGCCTAGCTACACTACACAAATGCTGACTGAACCCAGAAAACCTGCTAAAATGCTAAAAATAACTTTTTTTAAAGATAGTTATCCTTTGGAGTTTTTATAACCCTAATCAAATGGGGAAATAATGACGTTAAAATGAAATTATCTGTTATTGGTGCAATGAAGAGACACTTTTTTTCTAAATCAACGTAAGCTAACCTAGCGTTAGCAAAAGTTACAGTGTAGTTTGAGTTATTAATGCTATAACATTAGCTAGTTAGCTAGCTAGGTTAAGAGTTCAGCTAACGTATATGTAACGTTACAGCTTACAGCGGAGTGTGGGCATTAGTGTTATCTGGTGAGTGACTCTTGAATTAGTATTGAATGATCCATGAAACACCCAAATTTACAAATTAAGCTAGCAAAAACAAATGCATAACATTAGCGCGTTCATTTCGAACAAAGGAAAAAAGCTCATACCTTTTTAAAATAACCCTGGACAACACATACTCTAAACACTTGTGTCTGATTGATCTCTGTGTGTGTGTGTGTGTGTGTGTGTGCGTGCGTGCGTGCGTCAATAGCATACCTTTTACCCAGCTCAGCTTTAAACCTGTAAACTCGTGGTCATGGATTATTTGGAAAGTCTGGCTAACAATGTCCAGTTATTAAAATGTATCTCTTTAGTATTTATTGTGCCACCAGTGTCTTTAGGGGAACACAACAACTTATGTGACATTAAATCCAGGCTAAAAGTAGTTCTCCTGTCAACTTTTTCTCGTTAGTCAACAAACTGTGAATCTTCTAATTATTCTCCTGCTGGTATGTATACTGTGGCAACCATTTAACATTATTCAATATAAAGAGTGTACAATGCTAATAAAGCTTCTTCTGAACATATTGAAGGCCAGGAAGATTGTCCCTTTATCCTGTTAAACATGAGTTACATCCGCATTTCTTCTTCCCTCAGCACAAAATGTGTTTAACAAGAGAGCAGCAGGAGGATGACACATTCAACACCAGCGGAAAAAGGAACTAGCCAATACTGTTATTCTGTTCCAAGGCCATTTTCAGTGTCCTCACATTGTCTCATGACATGCAGCTATGACGTGCCAAAATATCTGCTGAGAGCTAGGCAGTCAATGAATGAAAGGTTTGAATGTATTAAGGCATCATCATAGGAAATTAAAATTATGAAATTAGAAAAGTACACTTCCCAATTCTAGAGAGGAACATAAGTTTAATCAGGATTAAATATATGCCCAAAAGAAGATCTTGCAACTCAGAAGAGATCCAAACAAGTCAAAACAATACAAAAAGATGAGCTTTTCTGTCTGTCATGTCAATAGAGTCTTACAGTTGTATACTTCCTACAATTTGTTTTGGATCATTGGGGGTAAAGTGTATACATATCTCATTCACCATATTTTACAGTGCATTGATTCTCAAAACCATAGCCTTCTTCCACATTTAAAAACCCATACATAAACTCATTTATAGAATTATTTACATACAAGGCTTAAACAAGTCAACTCAAACCATTTGGTGAGCAATAAGAAACTTAAGACATCACACATCAGAACATACGGGAACTTTCTTAAACTTCATGGCTTGGTTATGCCATAGTGACATTTTGTTACACAAATCACTGAATGGATAGAAGGCAGGAGTGGCCTCTAATTAAATAATATGATAAACTAACACTCAGCAAGGACATTGGGCATATTACTCAACTTGCAAGTTATTCCGCCTGTGTCTTTAAAGTTTGGTTGCATACACACACAAAAATGTACAAATACAGATCAACAAGTGATAAAGTGAAACCAAATGTCTCTGAAGCCTACTGAACACATTGCACACACTGCTTATAATGCACCTAGGTGGTAGGTACACAAAGCATGCATATGTAATGTCAAACTAAACAACATAATAAATCTAAAGTATGGAAACAAATTAACTTAAATTGAATAAACTTAGATGTCACAACTGAGTTAGTAAGCAACCACATCACCAAACACACAAAAATAAATCATCTCAGTTTATTCACGACACCTTATTTGAGATGACAATTTGAGTGAATTCAAAGCAGGAAGAAAAACAACAGCAACACTGTATTTTGTGTAATGTATTTTGATTTCTGTGTGCAGCAGAGATGTAACAGTGTGTTATGACCTCCAAAACATGGAATTTATATTGTGTATGTGCGTGTCAGAACTGAGTACAGCATCTCCAAACACACAGAATGATAAACACAAAAAACATCCCAGGTAATATTAATATAACATCTGTCGTAATACCAGCTCCTTTTTTTCTTGATTCTATCATGAAGAATTGATAAGCAAAGGACAGTGGATGATTTAATGTAATCATGTGGAAACAGACACACCAATACAATATTTGTTAGAGAAAAGGAGAACAAATATTTATTTAGTAATTTGTTTTTAAACGTTTTGCTGTGTATCACACAGAGATGCTTGAGTTTATAAAGCCAGAGGGCCTACTTTTCCATGTGCGTGTTATGTTATACTTACTCCTTTAACATTAATGACTCTATTTGGAGTTCACGCTAAAACATGGAATGACTTGCCAGTCCTTCATAATGTTTGCCAGCCCAGTAGACTCCATTAAAAAGAAAACTACTCATGGTGTACTCAATGTGTCAATCAGATTGTATAAAGAAATAAAAGGTGAAAGTCAGGCTGGTTTTGTGTGGGAAATAAGCCAAAAAGAGCACTGCTTTCACTAAACATCCTCTCAGATCTTCATATATGCATGGTGGCTGGGGAAGAGAATAAGACTGCTGTTTAACCAAAAAAAAAAAGATGATTAAGTGCACGTACAATGGTGTTTTTAACGTGTGTGAGAGACTTGGCAAAGACCAGAAGCTCTCTGTGGAACAGAGGCATAGTGTTATGAAGTACATTTGCAATATAATTCGATTTTCAACATTGTCTGTGTTCTTGTGGGATTAACAACTACTGTTACCACCAAACAGGAAACGTTGGCTCACAGAGTACTGGACTTGCCGGGTTTCCGTTCAGGGTTATGAAAGCGTCACTCAGGGCAGAAGCAGCCACAAGGCCACGTTGGACAGCTTTGGGCTAGGGTGGTGACAGAAGAGGAGCCCAGGGTGAAAAGTGGTCAAATACAATATGACAGCAAAGTCCTACAGCTTGGTCTATGTGAGCACAGCGAGGACAGGTGGTGAATATACAACAGGAATACACACTCCTCTTCCAGGGGCTCGATGACAGGCTCTAGCATGGGTGTATCTTGGGACACGCATACAGTACATACATATTAGTCCAATCTCCAAACTAGGGCTCCAGATGTGTCTCTTTGTCACCCTCTGGTGGTTTTGTCCAGATCTGGTATCACTATCTCTTTCTCTCTCTCTCAAACACACACACAAACACACAGGCTGCGATCGCACAAATCTCCACCTACACACACACACATATGAACAAACACTCCTTGGCTCCCCTGTGTCTGTATTCAGGCTTATCTGGTGTAGTAGACTCTGTAATAAACACTCTTGGAGCGCCAGAGTGAATAGGAGTTGTCAAACTTGAGCAGGTAGACTCCGCGGCCGGGGTACTGGTGGCTGCCGGCGTACACCTCCTCATGACAGTCCCGCCGGTACACCGGCACAATCTCATCCACCTGAGGCTTCCCTGCCTCCTTCTTCGCCTTCTCCTCCTCACTGGGAGGATCACCTGAGGACACAACAACAACAACGTATCAAGTTGCGATAGAAAGCAGGAGGGATTCACCAATGATTCTCATCTCACACACACACACACATACACATATACACATACACCTTTTAACAGCTTGACTATAATTATGCTATCAAATATTGAACAAAACAAAATACATACATGAGGTTTATGACCAAATGTGGCACAATCTCTTGTGCAAAACACAGTGTTGTGACACTAAACATAAATACACAACTGGTTCTCCAGCAGATAGTCAGAAGTGAAGTTTAGAAGGACTGGCATATCTGCCAAAGCCTAATTTGTACAGTTACTTTAACAAAAACATACCAATTCCACTGTACAATATTGCCTTAATTATCTAAACATATATTGCCACAATTCATTTCTGTTCACACCACTGCGCTGGTTTTCACCAAAGAACACAAGCAGGACTTCCTCTACCCCCAGGAAAATTATGAGATGTTTAACTATGGCGTAGGCAAGTCCTGACCTTGAGATAAGAATATAATAATATTATCTGAAAAAATAGTTATTCATCTCTCAATTGGCCGACGAGTGAAGCAACAGAAACAAATTGATAAGCAGCTGCTTCTGTGGCAAAGATGGAACTAAATAACCACCATGACTTTACATGTCATTAAATAAGAGTATGTTGTATACTGTATATTAACCATAGCAAATGGCTCTGAACTTAAGATCAAAGGGGCAATTATGACCCATTTTATATCCAAAAGGGAAACTGTGAAACTAAGAGAACAACAAAGTTCCATTTCCAATTCTTGGAAAAAATATTTTTAGTTTACATCATTATAAACACATTATAATAGGAGAGCCTACAATCACACACATCATGGTAAGTAAAGCTGTTTTTTTGTTAGTTTTTTTTAACAACCACCACCTAAAGTCAGAAACACTGCAGGCTTATTCACACAGACTTCCCACCTACACCTCACCTTCATCTTCCTCGTCCTCATCACTGGACTCCGACACGTGCACGCTGACCGAAGCAGAGGCAGCGTCCGTCCATTCGAAGAAGACCCCGAAGCCGATGTCATAATAGTCCGTGGCAAACTCCCAGAACAGGTAAGAGCCCTCCTCGTGGGTGGGCACACGCACTGTCACCACCTCGCCACGCCCCACTGTGATCACACTGTCTGCGTCCTGCCGGATTTTCTCCTTGAAGTCCTTGATCTGTGGCCGTGTCCACATGGAGGGAGCAGCTATGACTGGTGGAGAGTCTGCTGTGATCAAAGCACAAGAGACTTTTCACAATCTTTTGAAAAAAAATCTGCTAATTCAAAAGCGCACACACACACACACACACACACACTTAGAAATGTCCCTTCCACTCCATTACAGACAGAATACCAGCTGAGATCAGTTGCATTGTATTTTTTAACCAGGGCAGCAGTTTTATATTCATACATCCAATGTTCCAAAGGCACATTCTGTTTACTAATCTGATATCATTTTGAAAGGCGCTAACTGAGAAAACATTGGAGAACCCTTTTGGAATTATGTAAGCACATAATGTAATCTGAAAACTGCTGCCCTGGTTAAAAAAACAATGCAACTGATCTCAGCTGGTATTCTGTCTATAATGGAGTGGAATGGAAATTTCTAAGTGACCCCAAACTTTTGACCGGGTGTGTGTGTGTGTGTGTGTGTGTGTGTGTGTGTGTGTGTGTGTGTGTGTGTGTATGTATATATATATACACATACATACACACACACACACACACACACACACACACACACATACATACATATACTACATTTCTTACCAGCATACACAGGCTGAATGCCAAACCAGCTCAACTAACAGGCCACCTGTTTATGCGTGTGTGTCAGAGAGAAAGAGAAAGCATGTGTAGGCTACATATGACCAATATCAGAGAGTTGCATAGTATAGGGCCCTATGATTTCCGCGATGCGGAAAACACAGACGGAAGCATCCAAAGCTTTTATCTACACATGAAAATGGAATTCTGTTGAATTGAATTGAAACGGAATTTGCATATATTTTGTTGACCTATTAAATAAAAATTTTTTTTTTTTACTTTCCTTCTCATTTTTCGCAGCGGAGAAAGGTCTCAACAACAAGCAGAGTCAGGTCTCTACCTAAACCTTGGCCAAATGGCACAGCCTGTTGCCTAGTAACCATACGTCATCACGTTCACGTTGAGTTTGTTGCGAGGGAAAAAATGTCGAAGCGAGTGGCGCTCATAGACAGTATATAAGAATGGACCAACAGATCATGTTGCTCTGGACGGAGCCAAGTGAATTATATTAGAAGCACTTTTCCGGTGAGCGCTGAGCGTTACTGCGCAGCCTCCAACTGAGAGAGACGACGTAAATGTGACGTGAGCAACCTGTCTGAAAGTTGGAAGTCTTCTGGTAGCTGTGCCAAGAGAAATCTCAATCATTCCCAATATTGCAGAGACGGAGAGCGTAGGTATATGTAAGGAGAGAACATGGACACAGGCTAATTACTGCTAACTAAAATGCTAGTTAACATTAGTAATTAAACTTAAACAGCTAATGTAAGTCGAAACTGCCTGCGAGCTTCTCCTCTACTATACGGTAATTCCTCTACTATGCGACAGTAAGTCGCGTGGTTATGACACAATCATTAGCCTATTTTTACAAAAACGTCTGCTACGGAGCCATAACTTGAGGTACAAGGTAATGGAGCCTTTTATACATTGTCGTGTTTCTTTAGAAATAAACAATGAACAAATAAAGTCTTTAAACGCTTCAGATGTAAAGTTAATCGCTGTCAGAGTGACGCCAAAATGAATGGCAGTCAATGGAATGCTAACGTCAGGTGATCGCTTTGTAGCATCAAAATGGCGCCATAGGAGGTTCGAGCTCTGAAGCGAAACTTAACCCCTTGGTGGCGCCTCCCGACAACCATTTGAAATCAAAAGCTCATCTCGAGAACAAAGCTAAATCTCCAGCGGGAAAATCCCTCCAGGTTACCATGGAAGCAACGACAAAATCAATAGATGCAAGGCGTGAGTTTGTGGAAGATTTTGTTGCAACGTGTGCTGAAGCTGACATACCGCTAGAGAAAATGAAGAGGACACGTCCGTTTCTTGTTAAACATTGCAAGCAGGGCCTCAGGCAGACCCACCTGCCGCGGGTCTTTGACCAGCACACGCAAAAAGTGCAGCAAGAGATCTGTGGAAAGAAAATCTTCGTTGTTGTCGACTAAACCTCTGACAACCGAGATCGCAGTGTCCTCAACATTGTTATAGGTGAGCATCCAAAGCTTTTATTTAGGTCATTTTGAATGCGCTTTGCTGAATATATTAACAGTTTAAATAAAAAAGCTGAATTGTGAGTTTGTGTCACTGAGTTTTTAAAGGTCAATACTGCTTAGAAGTGAAAAGAAATCAAGCAAATCTGAAAAATCCGAAAGGGCTAAAAATAAATCCGAAAACACGGAATTTGAAGAAGAAAAAAAAACAGAATTTGAAGAAGAAAAAAAATAAAAAATAAAAACGGAATTTGAAAAAAAATAAAACAGATTTCATAGGGCCCTAATAGTAGGCCATCCATCCATCTTTCCTCAAGACATTGTTTTGGCACTGAGCAGCCAGCCACAGTGGGTTGATTTAGCCCAGGATGTATTGGTTTTGGAATCAGACCAAAGGCCTTGTTCATTACTGGTGTGAGTGCTTACTCTTCTGTAAGCACAATGTGTGGTTGGAGGATACCTAAACCAGCAGACTATCATGTTTCACTTGTTCCAGCTCTTCTCCTCCCTGCCCTCCAGGTCACATTAAAAGGCAGTTACACACCAACCAGACGGCCGACCGTTGGCAGAAAAGGCAGTTGGACTGATCAGTCTCCCTGAGTTGGTCAAAAAAAATGGCTTGGAACACACCAAAGCGACGAGACGTAATACGTCTCCATAACAGCAGGTGGCGCTAATCTGTATTGTTGCCCAAAAAATGAAAACCGGCAGCTGATTGGACGAACGCATCACAGGGATCTGGCTGCTGCTTCCGGATTTTGGATTTTTCATACGGCCATTACTGGCGACTCATTCAGATTACGATCTCATATTGTACTAAAATAGTTCATCGAAACGTGTTTCTGAAAACATTTTAAGCGAGAAAAAGGCCATGCAGTTGCTGAATCTGTCTTCATTTCAGATCGACAAAGGTCAGTTTAAAAGATTTTCATCATATTTTGAGAGTCTTAGTCACGCTCATTCTGCTTGCCATTTCCGGGTGAGTCCCGACTGCCCTGTCTCCGACTGAGCATGTCAGGTCAGCTAAAATGAAGGCAGACAGCTCCTCCAACGGGCTACGGCACGGAACACACCAAACAGACTTGAGTCACTGACCTCGCCAGACTGTCCAACAGCCGATTATTGGCCCGGTGTGTAACTGCTTTAACAAGCACACATCAGATAATACTCAGGTTTCAAGTTTGATATAAAGCTTTGTTTGTTTGACAGAGAGCTTTCCCGCTCTGCCCTGTAGGCAATAGCTACACAATAAGGAAAATGTAGATTATTTCTGCATGAAGACAACTCCAGTGGTTTATGGTTTTTAAATGAGAAACAATTATGGCACACCAACCTAATAAAGGCCCGTTCTCTGAGACCTCCTCTGCCGGCTCAGGCTCTGGCTCCCGGTCCATGCTCTCCGAGTATGAGTCCGACTGGCCTCCATTGACTGTAGGGGTTTCCTCCCCAGCAGGTGGTAAAGCTGCACACAGCGGTCCTGCTGCTGAGGCGGGGATGGGTTCACCACTATTGAAGCCGCTAGAATCAAGGGTACCCTGCACCATGGAATCAGACTGCTTCTGTAAGGCCGCCTGGGACCAAAGGAATACAACACTGAGTCAAGACATTAAAATTCAAACTAGGGGCATAAACCAAGAATGTTATGTTTGATTTAGTATTATGATTTAGTTGCCCATGACTATTTATCAATTTACTGTCCATCTTTAAAAGAAGATGTGCCAATAGCTAAGCTTCCGATTAATCAATGAAAGTCCATCCTTCAGTTAGTAATTACATAGTACCTGTTGCTGTGCCAGCTGGACCTGGTAGAGCTGCTGCATGTACTGCTGGTAGTGCTGCTCCTGGAGCTGACGGATGAGGCCAAGCTGTTGCTCTGGGCTGTTGGGGTATTGCTGAGCAGCATACTGTTGGAACTGCACTGCTGTCTGCGCATTCAATGCTGCCATTATCTGTTGTCTGGGAAATAAAACACAGAGGCAGAGTTGGTGAGAAAGGAAATACAGGAAATGGAGAGGAGACACTGGTGGGACAGTGGAAAGTTAGAGGGTTTTAACATAGAAACAAGAGTGGTAGTGAGTAAGGAGCTTGTCCTCTGTTGAACAGGTTTCAGCCGATCACTGACCCTGCTAAAGTGCCCTGACTGACAATTAATCTGTCACAGCTCCAGAACTAAAAGGACAGCACCCCTGTAAGATATCAAGGTCAGGGAAGTGCCATCATCATGTAGAAGTCATGCTGAAGTCAAATGTAATTTATTGCAAGCACATTAATGCAAACACACAGTGACACACATACTTCTGTTGCTCAATCCGTAGCCTTTCCTCCTCTGCCTGTCTCCTTTCCTCTTCCTCTCTCCTCAGCCTTTCCTCCTCCTCAAGCCTTCGTCTCTCCTCCTCCTGCCTTTGTCGCTCCCTCTCCTCCTCCTCCAGTCGCTGTCGCTCCTCTTCTTCTTTCCTGGGAAAGACCAAAGTAATGTAGTTTATTATAAATTGTGCAAACTGTCAAATTCACACAAAAAATACACCCTCAGTCCTTAAATGTCCACTCTTTCCCATGCTGCTTTACAGTTTGTCTGGCTGCATATAGGAGTCTTTATTTAGACACTGTAGCAATGGGATGTCCCTCAAGGGAACTGAACCTTACCTTTTCCTCTCCTGCTCCTCCCTTTCGATCTTGTGTGAGGTGACGTAGGGAGCGAAGAGGTTACAGCACTTGTTCAGCAGCTTGACAAACTCCACCATGGCCTCCTCCTTCTCCAGGTTACCCAGGGAGGCCCACTCTTTTCTGCACACAGAGCGAGAAATAAGGGGAGATGATTGTTTTACAATAAAAAGAAAAACAAACAAAAAACAAGGGACATTTAAAATGGCAGCACTATATTTCATAATTTACTGCAGAAATTTGTGCAATTAGTGAACCCTCAGTAGATTTGAAATACTTAAGTGTGTGTCAGTGAAGCACGTTGACTTACATTAAAGGTTTTCATACATTTTTAATACGTAAAAAGGAATGACAAGCACACCACGTGTTTAATCGACTAGATTTACACACCAAATTGCTGGAATATATACCAGATTTTAAAAGTCACACCCGCCGGCACACACATACAGATGTCTGCTGGGGTTACCTGCGGTCATTGCCGAGGACATCAAAAAAGCCGACCTCCGGTGAAGCATCAGGATTATAAGGGCCCAGTAACACCTGTTTGTGCAGAGCGACCAGTCGGAGCTTCTCCTCATACGTTGGGTGGAAGGCCTTTCCATCTTTATCTGAGAGCAGCAACGTGGAAGCAATGAGTTTGCATTTATTTGTTTTTTATGTCCATCTGTGAAAGGTGCTTGTGAATACTACAATACACATTTGTGTCTTAGTTTAACATGGAAGTAGCAACAATAGAAGCATATAGGGTATATAGAACACTTAATAACATCCTCACGGAAAATTGACTTTAATCACAGTGAAAGTACGTAATCCGGGGTGAGGCAAGAATCAGATTTATGTATACAAGCGAAGATACGCAAATAGACCTAACCCTAACTGACTAACAATACATGACTAAATATTCAAAACACAAATTACTATCCACCAAACCTGTTTGCACAGTCATCACAAGTGTTTTGCTCCAATAAAAACAGTACAAATGTGCTCATGATGTTTGCAAAGTAACAATTTACTACACCTTGTGATAAAGGCAAGGTGAGCCACGGAGGGCAGGATAGTATATTTATATATATTTATTATATTACATACATACATACATACATACATTTCTTCCAAGGCTGACAAGTTAGATATAAAAGGCTGATACACTTTGGATACACTGTACTGTTTTTTGACTTGCTTATTCTTGACAAATATTACTTAATGAACTCAAATAAGGCCTTGATCTTGAAACTAACAATGGATGTTTCAGTATAGCTGCCTGGTTACATATGCAATATTTAAGAGAAGACACTGATGTCAATTGTGTCTTAAAAGTGACGCTATTAATACAGACTGTCCAGGTAAAATAGCTTTCCAGTTTGTATGCATGGAAAACACAAATACAAGTAATCGCGTTGCACTTTATATTGGATTTCCTGTTGGAGTAGCAGCAGGGAGTTCTATGTGGAAATGAGGAGGCAGTTAAGCTGTAAAACAGACCAGTGGTCATACATCCATTAAGTATGATTATGGATCGGTTGTATCCACAGGTCTAACCAACTCCTTCAGCACAGCAAAAACCTGTCTTAATTAATCAGATAAAGATTTGTGTATGTGTTATGCTGGCTCCCTTCAGCCGCATCAATGACAGGACAGGGCGTGTTTAAAGCTCCCAAACAACTCACTATGAGCTACCATTCAGTTAAGATGGATAGCTTCTTACATTACAACTCTTAGCTTCCTTAGCTGATGAAGCAGTCGCATGACAAGCTAGGTTATCCTTCCCAAACCCAAATAAAGGTAACGTTACAAAGAAGGTAGACAACACCAGGCAAACAGCCGGATGGAAATGTTTCAGGCCACACATAGACACAAATGGACTGCTCGGAAGTGCCGAGCTTATTTTATCTGTTAGCAGGTGTGGCTACTCATTAGCTATGTAGCTAATGTAAAACGTTGCAGCTGACAGCAGCAGCCCCGGTGGTGACAGCTAACGTTAGCATTCGGTTAACCTCAGCCAGCCAGCGATTTTCCTCACAATTTAACGGTCGGTTCGATCATTAGCTAACTGTTTCTATACATTCAAGCTGTGAGATTATAACAACCGTAAATACCTTTGAAAAATTTAAGGCCCATTCCGTACAGCTCCAGCAAAGGAAAGCCCCATTTTCTCTCTATCGCAGATTTGTCTGTCTCTCCATCTTCGCCTGCCGCGACACTGGGCGTATCGGTCTCGGGTTCCGCGGGTTTAGGGTCAGGCTCTTCGACCTGGATCTGCTCGCCCTCCGGGTCAGGACTGAGGGTGAGGCCATCGATAGAAACTTCGAGCCGGCTGGAAGTAGCACTGTCGAGGTCGCCGCTCTGAACCTCTGTCGCCATCATGTAGACTGTCAGCTGAAGCGGCCACGTACCTACTTCCGTTTAGACTTAGCGGAAGTTCCGGGAGATTTTTTTCCCTTCGATGTAAATAATGACGACGCTTTAACCGATAGGAGAAATATTACGGATTCGTTGAAATTAATGTTAAATTGTTGACAGTAATCGTATTTTTAATTCACTTTATTTTACCCAGGAAATGACACAGTCGCACAACAAAGTGGCCATTTTCTATTGTGAATTGTATTACTATATCATATAGATATTAAATACTATAATACTAAATGAGTAGTTATTGGTTTTTACTATGATAGTAAAAACCAATAACTACTCATTTTAGTATGGTTGTAACTGTTAATTAAACGTTAATACCCCTGGCAATAGTCATTCGTACACATATACATAGCCATGTCTTCAAATTTGGCGTCGTAAGGTATTTTTTACTGCTGAAGAATTAACATTCATCTTTGCATGTGCACGATAATGTGCATTTCTATAATTAAAATAGAGATGCTGAAGAAGCCAATTACTTTAATGTTTAACATGATGTTTCCTTTTTTTTATAAATAATATTATAAATCAATCAATTCTGACCCACTCACAAGCGTTGTTACAGGCCATATGTGACATTTATTTTTATTTCACTGTCTTTTAAATGAGCTTATGCTTATTTGTCTACGAAGATGAAAGATGAAACATAGAATACATGACGAAACTACATAAAACATTATGATTTTAGTAGATTTAATAAACGGTGGGGTGATCAGGCTTTTGCAGTTGCTGCCCCGAGACTCTGGAACAAGTTATCCCCTGATATTCGCACTATTACAGATGTAGCTCTTTTTAGGTCCAAACTCAAAACGTATCTGTTTAGTCTGGCTTTTAATATGTAGCAGTGGTGTGACAATTTCATTCTTCTGTTTCTTTGTAACCTTTTCTGATTTTACTGTTTTCTATGTTCATTCTTTCTAATGTATGATATGTGTTTTTACTCTTGGTTTCTGATGTTAAGCACTTTGGATACCTGCTGGTTCTGTAAAGTGCTATATAAATACATTTTGATTGATTGATTGATTGATTATAAAATACATGTAAAATACAGCTTTAAGACATTTGTCTGGATTATATGGATATGATATATTCTATACATTTCTATTTTACACAAATTAGTGTAGTGAATTCGCTGGAAAAGTTATTTGTGCTTTAAAACTTATCTTGGCTATAATTTAGTGGAATAGGTGGGGATGAAAGAATTTGTTTTGTTTTTTGTTTTTTTCTTTCTTTTGTAAATATTAATCGTAGCATGACCGAGACTCGGTTTAAAAAAATAAGGATCCATTAAATAAGATTATTAAAGCAGAAAAACAGGATTGTCGGTGCTCTCTAGTGGACAAACTAAGAAATAGAGACACTGTTCCAGAATGACCTCAGACATATCTTTGGAATTTACTGACATTTCTTGTTAAACCAATGGCAATTTATCTGCAATAAGCTAACAGATTGTTGATGTATCAGCCGGATGATTTATCGCACCAGCTCTAATATGAATTTATTTACTTTATTGAAGTAACGTTCACACTTCTGTGCTTAGAAGAACAACAATCATCACACTCAACTACTGTTTGTGATAATATTAAAGCACCTTTACACTGAGCCCACATTTCTGAAACTAGGCTATGTGTACTAAAATGTCCCTCAAATACACAAAGACTGAACTCATAACAAAGGCCCATAAAACAGCTGACATTTTAACATATACCTGAAAACTTGTGAGGATAATTTACCTGTCTGTCAACAGGTCAAATGTATAGTGGTCACAGGTCAAACTGTGGATTAAACAGTGGTCAGACATTAAAGGTGTGAACATGCTTTTGTTTGTGTCTGCAGAGTCAGCTGCTGTGAAATGGCCAGTAGAAATTTTACTGTTTGATGTTTGAAAGTGCAATCTGTTAACTACAATACTATATTCCAGCATTGATCAACGTAGAACTGCATTCTTTTAATCTAAATTAAAAGTCAATGTCCCATCATGGGCTGCCAAGCTAGAAATTATGACTAAATACAAACACTAAAAGCAAAAGTGCATTACAACAATGCCGACTTAATATTTTTCATTGGCCATGGCTGAAGAGCTTTGTGGCCACAGATGAGTGTACTAGACATTTACTGTTCATTCCAGCTCTCAGAAAACATTGTCATTGTCCATTACAAAAGATCAGGAACTTCAACAGCCTGATTTTAGCATAGCAATCTGGTCTGTGCACACAGGCAATACCCAATTAGGGCTCTCAGACAAAGCAGCATGTGAACTGTGAATGTCTTTACCAACAAGCACATCCTACCTGAACAATGCTATATGTGTCAAAGTGCAGAGATCAATAAGTGCTGTGGATGTGAGATGACACAAAGGCTGTTAGGTAATTTTCCCACAGAGATAGACAAAAAAAAAAAAGTTCTTCCATGCAACATGTCTCTTTCAGGAGCATAATGCTGACTTAGACTCATACAATCTATTCCACGGTGACTTAAACCAGTTACAGATGCATCCCATAAATCATAGGATTGAGGATGTAGTAAAAAGTCTGGCAATCACTTTATTCTGCAATCATGTCACCCCACACCCAAAGTAATTCAATATGATGCATGAAATTGAACCTATAGCCTACTTACCCAAGTAAAGATTCACTCTGACATGAGAAATAAGCTTGGACTCTTAATTAAGTATTAATTGTACATGTAACCATTAAAGCTCACTCTTGTCCAAATATGTGTGAACAAATTAGTCTGTCTGTGGTGCTACCTGACCTCTTGACTTGATCCCCTGAGAATCAAATGAAGGTGACCCATTCAATAACAAGTGCCCACTCCAGAGTCCTTTTCAACTGAGGTTTGTGTATTGAGATGGACTTTGTTGCTACTGAAAGGGGACAGGAAGCATAATTCCCTTATTACATCAATGTGGAGGAGCAGACCTCTAAAGACCTGAATATTTATGAAACATAAAACTTATATTCTTTGACATTTAAACCTAAAGGAAAAACACTATCCCCAAACAAACTTACAAATCTGTAAGCACATAGGTCTAGATGCGGAGTCACAGTCAGAATACAGGAATTAAATGCATTTTGAATGATACATCCTTTACAGTAGTTTTTTGTTTATCTCTGCTATACTAATACAATATACTCAATATAAATACTCTGTATCATATATTTCGTTATGTAGCCTACACAAATTCCTGATGCTTGAGCATAGGAAAGTGGCCACATAGTAGCCTTGCCGAATGGCTTTTACACTCGGTTGAACTATGTGGAAATATTAAATATTCTTTGCAAAAAAATATATAAACTTTGACTGGAGATTATTATAGAGGCTACAGCAGAAACATCTAATAATCTCCTAGTGATCTACTTGACAGCGGACAATATATTTTTCAAAAATGTATTAACTTCGATTATTAAGCAACAAACTGCATCCCTTGTGAGTCTCTAACCCGCGTTGAGGAAATAGCCGTTTCCGACTGCCTGTCTTTGAAGGCTGTAGGTCCATTATTGCTTCATCCATTCCAAAGCGGATAAATGTTTTCACTGCCGATGTGTATTGAGCATGCAGATTCCATTAAAACCTCTTTAAAGAGACCCGCGGCCGCTCCACCGTTCCAGGTGTGACGCCTCACACCTCCAGCGGCCTGCAGACGTCTGAACCGTGCGGCCGCTGCAGTGCCAGCCGGCACCGATGGTTGCCCCATTCACACATACAGGCCCATCACCTTTGATCGCGGGGGGATTTAAAACCCCGGCGAGAAGCAGCACAAATCTTAAACTCAGTCGCTGGAAATAAGACGTTGAGGGCCATGTCTTCAGTTCATGGGAATATGCGCGTCGGGGAGCTGAATCATTTCCAGATGTATCACGAGGGACCTCTGCAGATAAACAGCTTGGTGAACTCAGGTAGGTGGCTGGCAGCGAAGGTATCCTTTTGGGACAAACTGTAGCCTGTAGTAGCCTACACCGCTGGTCACAGTAAATAACGGCTTTACAGCTGCTGGTTCTGTAGTCCAGTAGGCTATGTTTCTGTGACTCCGACTTAGACCTATCTAACGTTATTAACTTAACATTCTGTACGTTTTCTTTTCAGATTATGGAGCCCCAGACGTTCCAAACTACTTCAACCCTGCAAACTCAGTCCCGAGGGCGGATAAATGTGTGGCAATACTGACCCACAGGAGAAAGAGGACCAACTTTACCCAGCAGCAAATCGAGGTGCTGGAGAAAGTTTACTCAGACACTAAATATCCTGACATCTACCTGCGAGAGAGACTGGAGGCTCTGACCGGGCTGCCGGAGTCCAGAATTCAGGTAATGTCTAGTTTATATGATAAATCCAAAAGTGTGGGTTGATTTTTTTTTAATAGGCCACATTTGTTTAAAAAAAATAAAAAGTTTGTGAATATTATCACACCCAAGTTATTGTACATTGTTTAAACTGTCCTCACGTTTTCTGTCCACCTCAATTTTCAGGTGTGGTTTCAAAACAGAAGGGCCAAGTCTCGTCGCCAAGTTGGCTCATCAGTTTCCATGAAGGCCGCAAACCCCCCAGCAGCTGGCCCCTTCAGCCAGCTCCAGAGCCGGATGGGCCCAGAGAGGGGTAATTATTACAGTCAGATTTTTGTTTTGGGTTCATAGCCACTTTTTCACTCAAGCATCTCACTTGTAGTTTTTTTTGGTCCTTCCAGTCACATTATAACGAATATGGCAATTTTCTGCTGCAAATATCTTCCTTAATACACTTGAAGTTACCTAAGTTTATATATGTAGTTTGAAAACGTATCTCTCCAGTGTAGGGAATAAGCGAAAGAGCAACGTAAAAACACATTTATTTTATTTCAGAACTAATTGCTTCCCTCTTTATCTATTTCAGTGTATGACAGCAATCATGGAGCCGAGGCACACAGGATAGGAGGTTTTGGACTGGAGGACAGTTTCCGACCTACAATGCACCAAAACCCAGATGAAACTCACAGAACCAGTATGTCCACCAATCCCAGCGGCTACGAACACACGTCTGTGTCCTGCATCTATGAGGACGGAACCAGAGTAAAGCCTGAGCAGATGCAGCGACTTGAGCTGAGTGTTAATGTCCCGTGCTGTAACGTCCGTCTGTATCCCAAGGAGAACGAGCATCATCCCAAGATGGAAGCCAACATAACCGGCGACCAGAGTCCAAAGGTTCTGGTGGAATATGACAACTTCCCACCTAACAAGACCATTGGACCAGAAATGAAAGTTGTGATTCCTCCCATCCCCACCCAGAATAACTTCAGCAGGTCATCACCCAAGGATAATGGATGCCACATGCAGTATCCACACGTGAGAGGGACAGGGGACAGGTTCAGTCACTTCTCCCCGATCCATGCCACTGAGGCACAGGACTTCACTGACTCAGACTCGGACTGGGAAAACGAGGCCATGGCTGGCTTTGGTGGCTTCATGTGATGTATTATTAGAGTTTAAAGACAGCTCCATGTATCATAAGAGACAGTATTCAGTTGTTTGTTTGCGTTAAAGGAAAATTTGTATTTATTGTAAAATAGTAATAAAACTGTTGATTGTAAAAAGAAAAAAAAAAACAGTTGATTGGCTATGTATGTTAATAAAGACTTAAAACTAGAAAACCAAATACTGCTTTGCAATATTATGTTTAATATAAAAAGACAGAAACATTTATATACAATTGCCCTGAGGCACTCTCATATACAACTTTACAAAACTGGAAAAGGAGATTCTCTAGGAAAAACTGACTTAAATTTTTCGGGCTTACATCAGTGATGCCGGCTTAGTGTGGGGGTTGCAGTAACAGCCATGCCGAATATGGAACTGCTTAGATCATCTTAAGGAGTAAAAGGCATCAAAACCCCAGAGTTCTCCTTTATAAAAATACCAAAATCTCTTTTCAGTGCACACAAAATTACAAAAGCCATTTCTGAATACACAACAGAAATGTTGACAATAGTCCTAATAATCAGAGATATTGTACAATTATCTACAATAAACAATTTTATAAAACATTCTTTAGCCTCCCTGTTCATACCATTAATAGAGCAACAGAACACAACACTTACAGGGGGGAACTTTAGAAATAGCAAAATATTGTTTCATAACCATACACACCTACTCAAAAATAAATAAATATGGACTATAAAAACTGTAAGAATCAATGTTTTGGCACATGAAACCAATAAATAACTATTGAGAGATTGAAGATGTGGATTTGTGGCAATAGCTTAAGCTCTTTCAGATTTGTGTTCAATTGGGTGCACGAACATTTTCATACAATAAAATGTAAAATACTTATGACATCCTCCCTTCCTTCAGCACAAAGGGGAGTCTGAGGCAGAACTCATCCAAATCCAGATTGCATGGAGGTGGTCAGCATCCACATCCACGCGAGTTTTTGTGTTTGCAGTCTTTCTATCAGTTCAGGTGAAAGCACCATCTCAACAGACGATATGAATGGAGCGCACCTCTGCGTGGTGTGGATGATGCAGGTACTCAGACTGCATTGGTGTTGTTGGCCGAAAATGCATGCAGATTGCCCAGCTGACTTAGGCCACTCTGGATGTGTGCCACATGGATCTCAACATTATTCTGGAAGCAACTAGAAACACAGAAAAGACAATAGTATGAGAGATTTTCAGTACTTCAGACTGACTGAATGGTGACACAGATACGGATAATAAAAAAAGGAACATGTTCAATTATTCATGTATGCCACTGACACAGATGGAAAACTTTAAACCATGCAATTCACCATTGTGTGTAGTGAGACTTACGAGCTATCACAGCCATTCAAATCAATGCTTGACAATCCACCAGCCGCGCTGCGGCGCATCCCAGAAGCGTGCATAAAGCGGCTCTCCGCTCCGCTAAAGATACATGCCAGGTCTATTTTCACACGAGCTGCGGGGCGTTTGGACAGCCGGGCAGGAAGTGTAGCAGCGAGCGTATCCAGTCAATTTACCAAAACACCCCTCCCAATATCGTATACGTCTCCTTTACAACACCAGACGACGAGAGATTCATCTTGGAGTTGGAAAAACACAATAAGCCATCACAGATCTTTTTTTTATAAGGACAACGCCAGAAAAGAGAAGGCATGGAGTTTAATTGCAGGAGTGCTTGGAGTGGAAGGTAGATCCTAGCTTAATGAAGACGCGATTGTTCTGTAGAAGTACTTGTAGAGACAATAAAAGCTACGAGTCGGGCAGCAAGACGCTCTGCTTCTAAGACACTCCCGGTGTGGTATGGCGCGTGGCGGAGGACGGAACAAAACCAGAACGCAGCCGGAGCACAGCAAAGACGCGCCCAGTGGGAAATCGAGGTAAGGAGGCGTAGTTAGAAACAGTACAGGGTCTGTTTTACCTGAGGTTGGAGGGATCAATTGATGCCTTGATGTCATTAAGGGAGTCTGTTAGAGATTTAAACTCAAAAGAATTCAGGTCTCCTCCATCTGCCAGACACTGGAACAAAACAGGCAACATTGAGTAATGAACAGGTTATGAAAGTATTGGTCAATTAGTTAAATATTGTTCAGTGTACATACAAACGCTGTTAAAGAAAGTTCACAACAGGCTTCTCTGATGTTGCAGCAGAATTTGTGCTGACCTCTCTGCCATAAATTACCGTAAATACAGTATGTAACATCCATTGTACATCTGATAATACGATAATAGGAAAAATGTTTGAGCAGTAAAGAAATCAGACAGCAGCGGCTGAGCGTTTAAACATCCTCTACCTTGATCTGGAGCAGCAGAGCAGTGAGGCGGGAGATGAGGAGTGTGAGGCTGGGGTTTGTCACACTCTGCTGTCCGTCCTTCAGCGAGTTGCTCAGCTGCACCATCTGCTGGGCCTCGTCTTCACAACGCCGCCGCAGCTCTGTGGGATGGTCGGCTGGAACCATGCCCTGATCTGGAGCAAGCTGGATGGACACATGGTGATTCACATTTTAAACAAGGCACTGGTTGTTTGGTTTTTTTTTCAGATTAGTCTACTATGAAGTGGGATGCTAAGAATAACAGAATTGGGCATGAAATACAGTTAAGCATACTTTCCTGTACTTAGCTTCAGGAGCAATAATTAGTGATTGGACTTAAATGGATCTATTGACTTACATCACAGCAGAACTGCTGAACTTCGTGAAGCACCTTGTTGAGATCTTTATTGAGCTGTTCAAGCTCAAGCACCGTGGTAGCATATCGCTTCTGGAAGTCGAGGTCAATAGGCATCGAGTACGACTTCTGAACACAATCATAGTTTTAGTTAGGCTTGATGTATGCATCTCAGAACATATTTAAAATCGGTTTTAAGCAACTTTTTTGTTTATTTTTATTATGGTGATTGTACCAGTTTCTCTGCCTCTGTGTTCATTTCTTTCAAGTGCTTGATGTGCTCTTTCTTGATCATGAGGATCTTGGACAGCCTCGTCTAGTCATGAAAAAAATAAGACAAAGCATTTATTCAAGCAATGTGTCACAAAGGTTTAGGATGTCAGATTTTAGTATTCCATTTAACGTTTATATTTATAGTTAATATTTAAGTATTTACCACTTGGACAAGGAACTTGACAGGAAATCCTCCCAGAGTATCTCCCTCAGCACCGGGCAGTTTGTTCCTCCATGGTGACTGGTTGATAAGAGGGTCATTGTCCTGTTATATAAAAAAGAAGATTCAAGAAGAGTTGCAGTATGATGATTTGTTTTTTTAAGAATGAAAGTTCACAAAAGATAACACAATAAACAGATTTACCTTTTTAGATTTAGGTTTCTAAATACTGGTGTTGATAAAACTGACTTGATACAGTGTGACAATGCTTGAACTGTCCTTATACAGTAAATCCCACAACTGACTAGCATATGTAAATACACTTTTGCATAAATACATTTAAAGCCTGCTTGTACAAAATATGTTGACCAAAACCATCTCAGATTTATTGGCTGCCTGCCAAAGTATCGGTTGCAGTAGATAAACCAGCATAGCACATATCATTGACATTAACTGAGACACCAGGGACAAGTGTGATGACGCAGCACATAGTGTTACGGTACCATGAGGACAGGAGTGGTAGCGGACGGGTAAGGCCCTCTAGGCGGAGTCACAAGGTTCTGCATGTAGCGTGATATCCGATGCTTCTGGGCAAAGGCTGAAATGGGCATGGTCTCATTGGGCTCATTGCTCTGGAAAACAGGTTATCAAATCCCTTTAGTATTTAGTAAAGTATCCTTTAGCTATTGTTCATTTTAGTATTTTGACAATTTCTTCTTTTATATTTTTTAACGACACTGTATTTTAATGAAAATAAAATGAAGACAACCTAAAGGCGTTGCGTGTCTAACCTCAAACACATCTAGAGTGGAGCTGAAAGCCAACAGGTAGTTCTTACCAGAACTTCGTAGTCAGGCACAGTGTGTGTTCCCAGGCCACTGCGGTCAAAGGTGACACGATAGGTGGCAGCACTGGTGTCCACTGCATCGATCTGCCCTGTGAACAACCCATCATGGACGCCTCGGAGTCGTGCTGTGGCACAAAACGAAAACAAACTAACAAAATCAAAATTCGTACTGGTAATGCTGTTCAGTTCAGCGTGTGAGACATCCATAGCACATGATAAAAGAATATGTGTTTCTGGCTCCTGCACTCTTACTAGTAAACTTACTCTACTTACTTGTTTTTCAGTGCAGGGTCAAAATTACCCTTCTTTTGAAGTTTTTTTTAATTAGGTCATTTTACTGCAATAATAATAATAATAATAATAACAACAAAACATTTAACGAGAGCTGTCTGGCTGTAACTGCAGTGGTGCGTGTTCATTTCTGTCCTCTAACCAGTGACTTTGGTTCCTATGATGAGCGGCAGAGGGATTTCATCTGGTAGGTCTTTGCAGTTCGACACGTCAGACAGTTTTCTTTGCTGCAGCAGGCGCATCTTCTGCCTCTTCTGTCTCAGCGCCGTCCGCTCCTCAGCAAAGAACGCAGATGAACACCTAGATGGGACAGCAAAGCATAGTGCTGTAACTTAGCACTGTACTGTTCTTTCAAGTCTTTTGAGGAAACAGTGTTATACAAATCTCAGGGAGAAAACAATTTCACATATATGTAAAATTCTGACATAAATGAAGATGAATGAAAATGGTGTGTAGAGGCACAAAGCTTAAAGACTGCAGCATACCGTCGAGGTTTTCCCATCAGTCTCCTGATTGTTCCCCACTCAACCCGTGTCAACTTTCTTGTTTTTAGGTTGGGGAAAGACTCCTTGAGACACAGGCAGAATTCATTGTCCCCCTCAAAGAGAGGTCTGGAAAATAAAATAATAAGACAACATAGTTAATACAACATTGTCCTACAAACATTTCTGATGAGGTTGCCGCTAACCTCTGTGACAACCCCTCCGCTCCACTCAGTGTCCCTGTGTCTTTTGCACTGCTGGCTCTCATTTGCCTTACAGGATCAGGGTCAAGGCAGAGGGTTGTCGTTATCTTCATGAGCCATACCTGGGCCGGTGTGGTTCTGGCTATAAAAGCTCAACACCTTCCCACAGACTGTGTCTGTCTGTCTCTCTTCCCTCACCGCAGCCGTCAATTTGGTTTTGCATGCTAAAGACATTCCCACACACCCATTAATAAGTGATTATCTACTTCCACGTTCTTTTCTGTTCACTAGTATTGTTTTTGTAAATAAATGCCTATTTTATGCTTATACCTCGTCTTGGTCTCCCATTCTTGTTGCGGCCCAGGAGCCGGGGTTGTGACACCTCTCAAACCATGTTCAAAGTAATTACAGATGATCAAAAAGATCAAACACTGTCAAATCATCTCTGAATTGATTACAATTAAATCGGAATTTTAATTGCAGTTTTCTGAAGTGAGACTTTACCTGTCAATATTGGAATAGAACCATTCATAGATGCACCATTTGTGAGCTTTGGGTAGCTTGAGGAGGTTTCTTAATCTCAGGCCTATTTTCTGGGATGCCTTCTTATCTGGTGTCACCACATTGGAACATTTCTGTAGAGCAAAACATTAAAACGGTCATTCCACATACAATAAAATACAATAAATTGAACTCTTAAGGCTATGTTCACACTTGGCGTCTTTTTTTTGACAAGAAAAGATTGACTAGAGCGCATTTGTGGTGAAAAAAAGAAGAAGCTGGCAGCATTTTTATTCCAAAAAGCAGCCGAGAGCGTCTTGTGTTGCTATAACAACAGCTACTGCTACAGTATCCTAGCTAGAGCGCTATGTGGAGCGGTGCTAACGAAAGATAAAACTAAGTGGTGGAGCGAGCTAGAGAGAGAGAGAGAGAGAGAGAGAGAGAGAGAGAGAGAGAGATGCTGCTAACGTTACATAAAACAAAGCGAGTTCCCTGTACAGGGAGCACCCGGTCATACCATAACTCGCTGTGCTCAGACTCCATTTTTTTCTTGTTGTTATGAAAATGACAGGTCTGGCTACTCTGCTTATCATTTGTCGACTGTCAAAAAAGCCCTTTTTTTATAGAAAAGTTTAACTTTTTTCAACTTCAAAAAGACGCTCCTCGAGCTGCAAAAAAAAAAAAAAAAACACTCAGGACTTATTATATGTAAAACAGACGCTGGCAGCTTAAAAAAAGACGTGCGAACATAACCTAAGAAGGGTTACCCTACTCAGATTCTAGCTATCTACTGACTGTTCTCTCCTAGTTGATTACATTTTTTTTTTAAATATGTGTCAACATCGTGTCTGGACTTTCATTAAGCTTTTTTTTGTAAGTGGATTGGTTTAAATTGTCTAAGGAATAGTAAATGGTTTAAAACGTAGCTACAATTCCTTGGATAGAGGATTTACTTATATACACCAGATATTACAACTCTGTGCTATACCGTAGAAAACTGAATCCAACATTAACATTTGCTGTAATGTGGTAAATGACTGAATCAAGAATGTAATTAAATAGCCAAATTTGGACCAGTCATGTGCTCTCTCTTCTTTTGTTAATGTAGGCTAAAATAACTAGACATTACTATGGTGTGTGCTTGCTTAAGCCAAGGGTATACATATGCAATAGTAAAACAAATGCTGCAGCACAGGTAGGCTCACTGACAAGCGAAGACAGAAGGAAGGGCTCCTACTCACTATGAATCACTTTCATGGTGTGTAGTCTTTACCTGTGGTGTGGTGCTGACCCTCTGGCTCCTCCGAGGGGATCTGGATGGGAGACGCTGCTGGGGTGACTCGTCCTCCTCCCGAAACAAACGGCTCCTCTTTGAGCTCCGTGTGGGCTGTAAGGACAAATGTGGACAGGAGTTTATGAATAGTGCCAATCATGCTCAGAGAATAAAAGCCTTTTCATTCCAGGCTTAAATATTTGTGTGCATCAGTCGTGTGTCACTTTAAATACATTGATTTAATGTGCAGTAGGACAAAAGAAAAAATTAACCACATTTGTTGGATTTGTATGCAGAAAATATGGTTTAATTAATTCTGCTATTCTGACAAATTATTTTCTGGTGAGATGAAAATATCCACCTCATGCACGCAGTGTGCATGGGTTGTTCTGGGTTGCAGTATTTTCTATACCTTCTCCTGAAGGCTGGGACAAGTGTTTCCAGAGGGGTCCCAAACTGCCACTGCCATTCAGAAATACTGCCAACTACGACATAGATTTGCACTAGACGTACAGACCAGTTACATGTGGAATGCATATCCCTTCCAAATCTGCATTTCCACATCAATACTTTCATATTAAACAACCCCTTAATTACTGAGTAACAGACAACGTCATTCAACTTTTCATATCTGAAGACTAAACCTCTTTTAAACAGTCACACTGAAAATCATGCATCTCAGGTCCAATGTTTTTGTGCCATATGTGATAGATCTCTCTTGTAAAAGACACATTGTATTAACTAACTTTATGTAATGTTTTTAAGCTTAGCATTTCATAATATTGTGTATAACAGAAGCTCTTCTATTGCCTCCTCTTCACAAGTTTTAGAATTGACAAACTAACACCACGTCTCTTACTGTGTCCATTGTGAGGGAGGAATGTCGTCCCCTGGTGTTGTGAGCTCTTGGGAAGCTGTTCTTTTCATTCAGAGTGTTGGACAAACTGCCTTCTATATAAAAAAAAACAACAAAAAAAACAATGCATTTATTCAAAATAGTGTAAGGACACCAGATAAAAGACCCCAGTGAGACTTTCTCATTATCAAATGTCATACTGAAAAAATATTTTAAAATCACAGAAGTTGGAAATGAAGCTTCCACTTACAAGCGATACTAGAATAGATAATTGTCTTGTTAACACCTTTTATCTTTGCCAATGTGGGGACAAAACTGCAGTGGAAGCAATTATAGGACACTTTACTCCACTGTATCCTAGACTGTCACTGAAAGCTTGTCATTATGGCAAGTCATACAGAAGTCTAATCCAGGGCATACGATTCCTGAAGACTTGTAGTCATGAAACCTTTGGCATGTAATACACACACAGACAATATCAAATCAGAATTCAAACAATCTTCATTGGCCAAGTATGTTTAGGCATAGAAGGAATTTGACTTCAGCTTTCAGTAGCTGAAGTGTAATACACTTACACAATGCCAAGAACAAAAACAGAAACAGAAAGACACAGCCCACATACCTTTTAGACTGACAAGTGCCTCTGCTGAGGAGCCTGAGAAAGAAAAAAACATTGGTCTACATCAATTCACAATAACTATAAAATACTGTAAATATTTTGTTAAACATGTCACTGCGATTAAAAAAAGGTAACTAGCTAGGCCATGGTCTTTAGTATTAAGTTAATGAAACATTTATTTTAGCTATCAAAGAAAACGTCTACAAATTGTCTATGAGACTGTCCTTTAAACAGTGTAGGGCAGGGTAACTGAAGTTATATAATAACGTTATAGCTAGCGCAGTCAGTTAGGCCTTAACCCCCAATATGAGCTGTCAAGCACGGGCATAACATCAGCTGGACAGACCATATCAACGAAATGAGCTAACGTTAAACAAGCTAACGTTACACTATGTTACAACCAGTAGATTATATTTAGTCATCATTACATGCACTACGTTTACATCGACTGGAATTACAGTTTCAGCTGTTATTAACCAAATAACGTGGGTATTTTCCCTTCACCAGCTTGTTAAACCGATACACAACGCGTTACCACGTAACGTTAATCAGCGCTAACGAACGTTAAATTAAATAACGTTATAAGGAAGGACTAACAAAAACTATGACAGCCAAAACAGATAGCTAGTAGCTAGCGGGTGTACTTTGGTAATAAAGACGTTATGGTAGTCCTTTTGTTGTTGCTGCTTACGATCTAACGCTAGCAGACGTTAGCTCAGAGCTAAGCTAACGTTATTTGTTTACCCAGTTGGGCTAAAGTAACTTGCTCAACTCCAACGTTAGCTATGGTTAGCCTCTAATGCTAGCAGGCGTTAGCTGACTTGGACAGACCGGTATTTCTTTGCGTCTAAAGGTGACTTTATGAACTCCGCCCTAAACCTACGGTATTCATTACATGGAAAAAGATGACAGTCTATCGCCAAATATTTATTGTATCACTACAGGACCGCTGTGTGTTTACAATGCAAAACTCCATGAATTTGAGTTGTTACTCACTCTCGTCTAACAGCTGGTCCATCTCCGCCATCTTGAATTAGCCGCGCCGCTTTTTCAAAGACCTTGTCAAAATGCATTCTGGGTCGGGACGCTATGTGGAGGGCGATTTGAGAAATAAAAATCCTATAATTAATCAAACCAATGGTTGGAGAATCACTTTGTATTATATATGCATATGCACACTTATATTCACTTAACATAAATTCAACTATCCCTACAAAATGTTACGGGAAATGCTTGGTAAACCGAATCATATGCAAAATTGGTAGTCAGAATAGGCACTAAGCGTCCCTCCATTGTTTCACACAGCACTTCAGTTAATGCCACAGATTAAATAATTTTTTTGTTCTCTCATTCATTGTTGGGATAGTGGTCGAATATTTTTCTTCAGGTGAAAATTGTTATACCTTGAGTTAAACCACAGGAAAACTACATCCAGTATAAAATACCTTTCATAAAGAACACAAACCTCTTTCAAATGGGAAATTGTTAGTAAATACTATTTCTGTGTACACGCAGAAGGGTTTCTAACGGGTTCTACAAGATCCAGCTTCAAGCCCAAGCTCCATCCTGCTGAATCCCTCTAGCTCCTGGAAAATTGATCAGTATCTGACCTGTGACCTGCCCCAGGGCTGATGGGAGAAAAGAGAAAGCCCTTAAAAAGGAAATAAATCAAGTGTCTCATCACTTTGAAAAACTTGACATGCAAATTTATATTTATTTCCACACTGAAATCTAATCCAAAACTGATGCACATGCAGTGGTTGAAAATAATTTGCTCACAAACGCAGACTCTCAACATTTTATTGTATTTGGGGTAAGCGAGAAAAACACTAAGAAAAAGGGTGCCATATACCATGTCAGTCGTTTCTCTTACATAATACTTTGCATAAACACAAACCACGTTTATATTTGTTTCCTTTTCTGCAAGGAAGACAGCTTGAGAGACAAACAAAACAAATATATACACGTCAAACCTTGAACAGTATTTTAAACCCAACAGTCCACAAAATCTTCATCTGAGTAGCTACTGGTTTGTGTATGTCTGCAGATTGGTTGTTCACAACTCAAAACTCCTTTTAAACGTATAGTAATAAGCCTTATTAACTATGGGTTCATTAAAGAATGAAGAAATAAGATTCTTTTTAAATTCAAGATAACCATTTGAGACAGAAAACTAAAAACATTTTCTGATGTTCTAAACCAAAATCTATGTAGTATGAACCGCGCTTC
Source organism: Sander vitreus (assembly GCF_031162955.1). Classification (NCBI taxonomy): domain Eukaryota; kingdom Metazoa; phylum Chordata; class Actinopteri; order Perciformes; family Percidae; genus Sander; species Sander vitreus. The sequence continues at coordinate 13,983,054 of NC_135872.1, forward strand.
AACCACTATATTGAACTTTGATTTCTGTTTCTGTCTTATGAGTAATTCTGAAGTAGGTATTTAAGTACCTAATGCGTTACTAAGAAGATGAAAGGCTGCCAGCTAGTAAACCCGATAAAAAAGAAATAAAGTGACTAGAGATTTCTCAATGATGAGTGTGGAAAGCATCACTCCTTTGCCAAACGTCGAATGAAGCCCAGGCGTTTGGAGGCAACCGTGGTCTTTGTTTTCACTGAACAGGGTTCGGACACAGCCCCTCTCACCACAGGGACGTCTGGTAGTTAAACTTGACATTCAGGAGATACTTCATGTTTACCTGTGCCACATCATACACAATGTACCTGGAGGAACAGCGGTTAAGGAAAACAGGGACTATACAGATAATATGACGACACGAGAAATAAGGAGGAAATTTCACACAAAGTACAGACATGAAGTGAACAGAAAAAGATGATCCAAGGTAAGAGAATCAACGGCCCTGTAGAGTAAATCTTAATTTAGGTTTCTAGTCCTGTTTCTTTGTGAACGGTCTTTAACTAAACATTCAGTAAGTCAAGAATTTCTCTGTCTGTTTATGTCAGAATAGGTTATTTCATCCAGGTAGGACAATCCATTGGCGCCTCAGAGTGATCTACATCATGATTAGGAGGTTAGAAATGAAAAGATAAGTTATGCTGAGATATACCACGGAGCTTTCCATATGTAAACAGCCATCCAAGATCAATCTCATTTGGTCTAAATTCAGGCTAAATGTCGTGTTGTGAGAACTTGGTAATAGAGTAAAATCAAAAGCACAGCAGTGACAGCTCAGCTTTTACAAATTAGTGATTACAAATGAGTCAGTTTATTCAATGTCCAGAACAATATGTTCTTTGACACTTTTCTACAGACTATCGAATAATAAATTATATGGCAAAGCAGGAAACACGTGGAGTCATATGGGGGCAAAACTATTATTAAATTCAAAACCCAGGTGGTCAGTGTTAAAGGATACTCGTTGTACAGGAGACTTGTGTCATCAATGTTAGTGTTGACTCCTTTTCCCAGAGGCACTTGCACACCGTCTAGAGTGACAGATGCGCCTGGATCAGGAGCAGTTCGACCCAAACCTGCAAGAAAATTAAAGTTAATAAATGTAAAAAACTGAAGCAGTACGCAAACCAAACTTTTATGTATTATTAACAAGAGGCAGTTGAGCTGGCATATGTCCAACCATAATAATTACAGTGTTCAACAAAACAAGTTATGCATATATGTCCATTCCAAAATATTCCTCAAACAGCACATGGACAATCAAAATAAAATGAGCAGTGACCCATAAAGTTTTCTCACCTTTAACACTGTGCTTGCCCTTAGGTACTTTTGTTATGTGGGACGCCTTCTTCAATTCATGTCTGCATAAAAAAAAAACAACATTAATTTATATTATCGTCACATATCTTTAAAGCAGAAGAAAAGGTTGATATTTACGTTTTCCTTTTTTTTTAATTTTTATTTTTTTAAGAACTCAGACGGTCACGTACGTGTTGCCGAGGGCAACCTCGGCCAGAAGCAGGAGGCCTACAGGGTCTGACTGGGAGGTGTGACAGTAGTTTGCACTCTTAGACACCATGTCGGCAAAGTACACACCTTTGCCGAACATGTAACCAGTCTAGAAAAAAAATGAAGCAAAACGGCAATGTAACACAGGACTGAAGAAGAGAACAATCAACTGAAAACATAACAGATATTTATGAAAGTATTACATTGTTGCTTAAGAACAAACAGAGGAGAAGCTTTTGGTTCCCCACAAACTTGAACTCAGGCTAACCACAAACAGAAACGCACCACTGGGGCCTCTGGAGGGGCAATGCGAAGACCCTGAGACATGATACCAGCGTAGTTGGTGGTGCGAGAACCGTGCCACAGTAGCTGGCGATTATGTAGCTCCTCGAAGGGACGGTACCGTTGGCGCTCTCCCTCTCGAGCAATTTTGAAGATCTAGAAGATGGGGAAAAAGCCCGGAAACAGGGTGACATGGTAATTCATGTTGAACAAAGTTACATCGGAGAATTGACATATAGTTTGTGATGATTATAAAACACAAATTTATCCAATCTAAGAATTTGCAACAAAGTATTCAAATAAAGCAGTTGTCATGTTAACACTGTTGTTCCCAAAGATGACTTACCTCTTGCACTTCCAGTGTGTAAGTGTTGTGTGTAGCAGCATGGGTGTTCTTAACATATTCCAAAATGATCTTAGCCTCATCTGTAGTCTTGTCAACAACCTGTAAAATGACAAATATATAGCATACTGTATTCTTTCCATACCTAATCTCTTCATACAATGACCATGCTGAACATTGTTCTTAATACATACTTTTGCACACCGTCCATAACTATGAAAGGGTGAAAATTGGAGTTACACTCCTCACCTCAATCTTGGTTTTAAGTTTCTCATAGTTGATGTCGATGGGATCACTCTCATCGTCCTGGGCCCCTCCTCTCAACAGGCTGTATGCCACTTCAATGTCCAACAGGTTGTCCAACATCTGAACTTTAGCCTGAACAGTGATGTATGTGGTTATGAATTATGAGATCCATTTATACTCCATCTATTTATAAAGCAAGAGAGAATTGTACAGTAGGATACAGTGTTTGTGTCCTTACTTGAACGTAGTCCAGGCTGCTGAGCAGTGGCGGTTTCTTCATACCAAAGTCGTGAGGGATCAGGGTGTAGAAGCGATTGGAGAGATCCAGGATGTGGGACTCAGACACACTTTCTGACACAGCCTATGATAAAACAAAATGACCAGTATAGTCAAAATGATTAATAAATAATTGCATGGTCAGGGGAGAACGTGCACTACAGATATCTGGTCCAACCACTGGCACAGAAGCACTACTGATTAGGTCACAAAATCATCACAAGACACTAACTGAATTGAAGGGAAGCTGGCAAAGAAACTGAATGTGTTAAAGTGGATTGCAATGCACCACACAGTACTACAAAGAGAAATCCCAATAGAAAGGTGAATACTGAGACAACCCTTGTGGAGGGGGTTGTTGGTAGCTGACCTGCTGGACTTCAGTGAGGAGAGCGTAGGCACTCTGGATCTGCCTCTTACTCAGCTTTCCAAGGGGCATCTTCTGGAGGTCAATCTGAAGACAGGAAAGGAGAAATAAACTATATAGGACACAAAAGAGTAATGCGCACACTGATGTTCAATAACACTATAAAGTTGAATGCACAATGTATTTTCTTTACAAAAAACCTTGTTGATTTTCCGGTCGCTGCCTTTTTTTTGTTTTTGCCTTTTGTCTGCTGTGTTAAAACTCCGCTACATTCAGGAAGTTTCTTTTTTTTTTTTTTAAGAGCAGATACAATAAAAAGGGGCGCTCATATATATATCTGACTGCTTGAATTTGTTGATGAAAACCATGTGTCGCAATAAATAACAATATTGAGGAGGTGACGCATTGTGATGCATCGGGATATCAATTCGGATCGAATCGTTGACAGGATAATCGTAATCGAATCGTGAGACCAGTGAATATTCACACCCCTACTGGGGATACAACTATTATTTACAACAGAGGAAAACTACTGTTTTTTCTTTTCTTTTTATCTACACAGCCACAAACAAGTTAAAAAAAGTCTCACCTCAAATTCCACCATAGCCTTCTTCATGCTCTCTACATCGAAGATCATCTTGATCAGCTCCTGGACGGGTTTGGCTAGCTTGGACTTGGTGCCGGCGGTTGCCGTCAGCCTCTTCACCGCTTCCTCATCCTGACAAGAAACATGTACACCACAGAGAAAAACTAAATCCAGTCAGATACAGAAACTAACACACTGTTGGAGATCTCCATTCTAGTTCTGTGTGTTAATGTGTGTACCTGTCCATAGTCAATCTCCAGGGGGTAGAACTTATTGGGATATTTGGTGAAGTTGGAGCAGCTCCAGTCGTTGCCCGTCTTCTCTTTGTAGACACCCAGGAAGTTGTCCAGGGCAGAGTTTTTGTCATGAAACTTGTCCAGCTTATTGCCTCCGATGGTGGTACCCACTCTGCCCCATGACCTGAACACCCAGTACCTGCACATACATGAAAGAGACGTCTGACTATTCTAACGCTCATTGCAATAATGGTGGAAACAAACGCACAGAAAAAAAAAAATCAATACATTTGAGTATCGCAATATTTTATTTTGCAATACTGTATCGATTTTCAAAAACACAATATCGAATATGGTTCACGTTTATGTTGTGTTTAAACCCCCTACCGCTAGATGGCTATGCTGAGACGCACCACTAGTGTCCTCGCCTAACAGTGCCTAGCAGTGCCTGACTTTTTGCTAGAAGCTAACAATGTAGCTATGGCTGAACTTTGGCCTACTTTAGCATATACAAATTTGCTCACTAAGAACCTGTGAACCACAATCCCAAACTGGCAGTTTGATTTTCTGTGTACTGAATTCTTTACCTAAAGTAAAGTTTGTTGACTTTTATGCACATCATGTCTTTTTTTAAATATTAGTTTTTCTAAAATTATACTCAAAAAAAAAAAAAAAATCCCAATATATCGCCTTGCGCACAGTATCGAAATATATTGCAATATATTGAATCGTGACCCACGTATCTTGATACCTATCGTATCGCCAGATTCTTGCCAATACACAGCCTTAACGCAGACACCCCATAAAGTGAAATGTATGGGTTGTTACAGTTCAAGTTCGTCTAATGCCTCAATAACTGACCTGAATGTCATTTAATAACCTCAGCACCACTAAATTAAATGGTTTTCTGTAACACTGACCGTTTCTGTACATCATCCTCCAGCAGCTGCAGTTTATAGTAGGAGTTAGTTCCTCTGACAATGTCCACGAGACCCAGCGTAGCACTGTACATCTTCCCGCTCTGCTCCAGGACATGAGCGCTGTTCTCCAGACCTAAGAAATCAAAATCATCAGTCAAGCTACGAAGACAAAAAACACAGAACATTTTTTTCAATGCAGGGCGCTCATGACTACCTGAATCTGGATCCACAGCAGCTCCTCCTTTGACTGTGAGTTTCATCTTCTTAGATTTGCTACCACCTGTAATAGTGTAGATGCAGTTAGTTCTAAATATACAACAAAAAGGTCCAATGCTATTACACAAGTCTAGATAATCCCCCCTCTAAAAAAAAACTTGCATCAACAAACACTTAGATAAACATCTATAAGCACATGCATTAATAACAGCAACATATATACTTTACCTTGCTCCTCCTTCACCCTGCCTGTGCTTTTGGTAGCCAGCACTCCAGATTTGGAGGCCGCGGATGGAGCTGGAGCTGGAGCTGGAGCTGGAGCCTCGACTTTGACCTCTGCACCCCAGGTTGAAATGGCATGCAGGGAAACCAGTTCCTGGAGGGCTTTACCCGACGACTTGATGTCAGTGAGGAAATCCTCAGCGACCACGCGCACGCCAGCGTCCCTCGCCTCCTCCATTTTCTTACTCATCTTCTCCACCTCCTCTGTGAGAGCACAAGGAGGAAGCAGGTGTGATGAAGCCAGGAAGTTGGAAATGTTACATTGAGGGCACTCACTGGCCCACATATTGGCAATCCTACATTTGTTTGACTGGTTACTCACTCTTGGTGCTGAGGCAGAGCGAGGCCTTATTGGCTGTGCTGGTAATCTTTCCACCCAGCTCCTCTACAGCCGCCTTTAGATCATCCTTGTTCTTAGTCAGCTTCCCCACAGTCAAGAGTTTCATACCAGTAAGAGGTTTGTCTATGGGACAATAACCCAGATATCACAATATTATAGTATGGAAGTATTTGAACTGTTTGAACATTGGCCATGGCGTCTTAATTTGTTTTCTGTTTATTTAGATCTAAGTGCATATTAAATGCATGAGTTGAATTAAATCAGCATGTTACCGCCTTGACTAACCTGCAGGTGCTCCCTCTGGCAGTCGCTCAGTCGCTGCACTGGATGCACTCGTCATGGGTTGTGTGTTGGATGCGGTGAGGGTTTGGGTGGGGGCCTCCTTCGGGTAAACCCTGTCCTGTCGCTTGAACTTGAATTTTTTCAGGAAGGGAACTTCGTGGAATTCCTAAAATGACAAAGCCAGAATATTCCAAATAGTAAATTATGACAAGAATATGTGGCATTTTCTTGGTCTTTGAATGGACGGTGTAAATATTTTATCAACCTTGCAATGTTATCTACAGCACTCTTTAAGGCCACTCTTCATATGGTTGACTGGATATAATCAACAAGACCTATATGTCCAACCAAAACTCAGCTGCTATATGCAACTATTAAATTGCATTACAATGACATGAATACTGCTCAAGGCTACAGGTGGTGATTTAGCATGGAAATTGCCACCCTATAAAGAACCAAAAGGAGCCCTGAAATGAGGTGACCTACCTTGGGAATGACCCAGTCTTTGCGTATGGGTGTTGTGGTTTTGAACACACACTTTGTCCAGGCTGAGATGTTCCCTGTACAGTAATAAGCGTCGCCCTTAAACACCAGCTGGCCCGTGCACTCCTTACAGGCCTCAAGAGCACCAAAAGCCATGCCGTCGGCCAGGCAGTCCACCACCTGCCAATTAAAGAACGCACACATGTTGGTCATGGAACAGTACCTTCAACAGCATGGATTTCTTTCAATGCCATTTCATTTTGAATACAGTGGGAGTTCAATAAGATGAGGCCCTCTTACATTGGATTCTCCAGAGGGAACATCCTGGCCATTTGCAATCAGCAGCTCCTTCATATCGTTGATTGAACAAAACTTCTTCAGCTTGTCTTTGACTCCCCAAATCAGCTGGCTTTGGTTCTGCAGGTGAACGAATAAAACACCACACACACAGCGCAGCATAATAAAAACATGGCCACCAAACAAAATGTGATGTTTACTCCAAAATAGGAAATTTAATTGAGAAAAAAAAAAAAGGTACCTTCAAGTGCTCCTCCAGCTTCTTCTTCTCCGCCTCTTCCTCCTTCTTCTGTTTCTTTGATGGTCCATCCACCTCATCAGCTTTACGCTTCCTGTGAGAGCAAAGACAAGTTCAATATTTAGTTCAATAGTTTTCTTTCAAACTTTGTCGTTTTCTTTTTTTAAATAATTCAGCATGGACCAAAAGAGAACATCCAAATTAACTTCCCAAATTAGGCCAAAAGGGATACTGGAACAAAACTGAGATTTGGAACAAACAAGCCTGAGTCTGACACCTTTATTCATTAGGCAAATGCATTAGGGCCCCATCAGTTAATGGACACACACACACAAGCAGGTACATGTCTCCACAATCCCAGGTGTCAATGCTGATATCATCTATCCTGCCCTGACAAGACATATTCATTAGCCTCCCCATGAGAGCAGAAACACACCAGCACACACACAGTTAATGACCATCCAGTAGCGGTTTCTCTCTGATCTTTTGGAGGGCAAAAAAAACAAAACAAGGACAAACATCCCTTATTAGTCAACTACTGAAATCAAGATGGGAGAAGGGAAGTCTATATAGTAGCATCCTCCAGATTTGTTCAAACAGAAGTGTGCATGTGCTCTTTAATGTGTGTGCAGTATCAGGATGGCTGCTGTCAGAATAATGACGAGGGAGTCATACGTTTCTTGAGTAAGAACACAGTTTTAAAAAGAATCATACGGCTGTAGATTGGTGAGTAATTTTACTGCTTTCTTGTATTTCAACGACCCACTGAGCAATTAAGCTTGACTTCTAACTTCAATCTCATTTCTTTCTTTAGGGAGAATCATGGAGAACACCACTGCACTGTTGACCATCTACACTTCTGCTTTCCTGCAGCCTTTACGAGACTCCTGGACTCCTTCCTCCTCCAACACCACCTCCTCTCTTCCTTCGCCTCCGCCTGCTGACCTGGTGATTTCCCCTAATGTGGCGTACATGGCAGCTGAGCTTGTCATCGCCTTTCTCTCGACAGTCGGCAATGTCCTGGTCTGTGCTGCCGTGGGCCTCAACCGCAAGTTACACACTGTCACCAACTACTTCCTGGTCTCGCTCGCAGTCGCTGACATCTGTGTGGGCGTGATTGCCATCCCCTGTGCCATCCTGACGGACATTGGTTTACCACGCCACAACCTCTACCTGTGTCTGCTCATGCTGAGTGTTTTAATAATGTTCACCCAGAGTTCCATCTTCAGCCTGCTGGCAGTGGCTGTGGAGCGCTACGTGGCCATCTTCATGCCATTCCGCTACCAGGTCCTGATGACGCCTCGCAACGCCGTGCTCGTGATCCTGACCACGTGGCTGCTGGCCTTTATCATCGGGCTGGTGCCTCTGATGGGCTGGTATAAGACACCACCTGAATCAGGCAACTGTTTCTTTGTCTTGGTGGTGGACATGACCTACATGGTCTACTTCAACTTCTTTGCCTGTGTACTGACACCCTTAGTGATCATGTTTCTCATCTATGCCCAAATTTTTGTCACGGTCAAGCGGCAGGTAAGGCGCATCGCATCTGAGCAAAGTGGCAGAGGGGAGCGACAGATGAGAGCTGCAGCGAGCATGCGCAAAGAGATGAAGACTGCCACTTCACTTTTTCTGGTTCTGTTCCTCTTCACAATCTGCTGGATCCCGCTCCACATCATCAACTGCTTCCTGCTGCTCTGCCCACACTGCCCTGTGCCAGTGGAGCTGCTGCTCACTGCCATCATCCTGTCACATGCCAACTCTGCTGTCAACCCCTTCCTGTATGCATACACAATGACAGCTTTCAGGGACACCTTTAAGGCAATTTTCATGTGCTGCAGGACGCTGGGAGACAGAGAGGCTTCAAATGCAGCCAGTGGGGATGATAGAGAGGGGGCGGCTAGTCGAAACGCACACCAGAGCTAAGATCCCAAACACTGAACACTGTATGTTCCAAACTCCTAAAAGTACAACCTGGACAAAATAATATCTGCTTTGTTTGTCTCACCCTTCAGTTTTGACAACAGGGAGCCTCTTCTTAAGTTCCTCCTTGTCTTCTGTCCGTAGTGCGTTGAAACCCTTCAGCTGGCCGGCGCTGTATTCAGGCTTGAAGACCAGTTCCTCCCTACGGCTCACAAAACACGCAGTGTGGTACCAGCGGTCGATAAGACCCAGCTGGGGCTTCTCTGGGTCCACAGTTTTCTTGGATACACGGATCTGATCCTGAAGGAGAGGATCACAGAGTCAGTAACACAATGGAACAATCTCATGCATGATATCTAATATATATATATATATATATATATATATATATATATATATATATATATATATATGTCATATTGAATTGATAGCATGTGTTGCATTTAAACTGTTTTCATGTGTGCAAATGTATGTAGGTGCTAACCTTTTCTATTTTCTGATCACAGCCTTTGCATGTGCTGCGGTTCGATTTGGCATATTCAACCGCAAAGTCATTTAGTGTCTTCTCTCCTTTAGCTCCACTCTTCTGGTCCCCTTTTCCTACAAGAAGGAAGTTATTCAATTTTTATTTTCAAGCCAACCAAAAGTAATCAAGTAATAAACCACATCACAGGCAATAAATGTATAGATATTGTAGAAACATCAAATGTGGTGACCAGGAAGCAAATATATGTCAAACCTCTGTGAGATACTAGAGTATAAAAATATGTTTAATTTAGTTTTTCAGCGATGAAGGCAAAGAAAATTTCTGATAACTGATGAGAGAATTTGTTCACTGCGAGTTGCTGCTGCACTGTCATGTACTGATGTATGGTGATCCGTACACCTGTTTGACAGAATATTTACTAAGCCATTGAATAAAACATAGTCCCTCTATGTATAAATGTAATACACTGTTAGAAAAGATGAAGTGAGCTGCTAAACTAAGGAGCCAGAGGCCTGAGATGACATGGACTTTAACTTTATGCAGCCACAATGGGAGTGTACAGTTTGTGCATGTTGTGTGCGGATATGAGACATTTCAACAACCCATTAACATGTACAGTAAGTGAAGTACTAAAAATCGGATACTGACCTCCTGTTGCTCCACCAGTTTCAATGGCCTTTTTGACCTTCTCCTGGTCATCCCAGCGGAGGTCAGAATATCCAGCAATATCAGCCGTGGACTGAGCTGCTGCTCGCAGCCAGAAGCAAGAGAAGTGGTGCCAGTGGGGGACTTTCCCATCGAACATGGGTGACTGCCGGACAAATAACAAACACAGTATGTTTAAAGTAACCCAGTGGTGATATGGGATGGGAGCATCCGAACGTCGGCCATAAATGTGAGATGATCCAGCTGTGGAACAGACCTGAATATGTCCCAGCTGCGGCTCTTGAGAACGCTCTTTAATTTGGACATTTTTCATGGACATTCTTGGACTGGATGGATGTAAATTCTTTATTTTGTGTATGGTATGATAGTCCTAAATTACGAACATATTTTATCATAAAAATAACTTTAGTGTCGAACCTGACGTGAGAAAGAATTTAGCAAAAGTCAAAGATCTTTGTGTGCACAGTGACGTTCAGGTACACTACGATTTGCTATAAAAATGGGTAGGTTAACGGTTAACAAACATTAGCCGGTGTCGTTACAAAATATCATCCGTTGTCTGGCGAGTGTGCACTCACTACAAGCCACGGAGACACCCAGATCGACTTGTGACATTTACATTGGTAAACACTTCGTCGTTAAAAACAACACTGTATCTACATGTAATGTCTTGCAAAATGTGTGGGATTTTGTAATCTATATCTTTAAAGGACGTTTTCTCGAAATGGGTTTTTCCCTCATACTCAGAGTCAGAAAACTCAACTTCAGCAGCACTAACACCAAGCTTTCCAGTTTCACTCCTATGTACATCTGAAGGCATTTACAGAGGGGTTTGTTTAGATATCATTCATAGCCTAATTCATGTAATGTTTTATACCTGAAACGTGGTGAATATTGATGTTTTACGGCTGTTGACACCATATTCTGATTTATGCAGTGATAAAAGGATATCTAAAATAAAATTCCCTCTGTAAAACCCTTTGACTCAAATGTCAACAAAATAAAAGAAGAATTTGGAAGCTGGCTTCTACTTTGTGAATACTTTTACTAGGCATAGTGAAGTTTTGAATATTTCAAATTACACAATATCTGGAATGTTTCTCCCCCCCCCCCATTATGGATATCTAAAATTAAGATAACTATTAACAATTGGATTGTAGATATCTGTAATTGTAGTGTTTCCTAATAATTTTATTGCAGATATTCAGACATTCACTAACATAAGATATACTTTATTGATCCCACACTGGAACGAACTCCTGCCACTTCAAGTCAAGTCAACATTATTTGCCAATTCTGCAATATGTGCCAGACATACAGAGCTCTCTCTCTCAGACGCACGGTGCAATATGCACTTGTTGCAATATGAGCGAGATGCTGTCTTATCTGGATGAATGAGTAGGCATAATGCATATTAAATAATGTGGCTGTGATGAGCCTTTAGCTTTTAACATAACACATCTACGTAGCCTAGAGAAATATAATTCAATTTCTATTTTAAATGCCTTTGTATCACAAGTTAATCTGAGCGGATCACATTTTGCCACAGCTGACAGCTGTCTCCACGCTGCGTTCAGCTGGGTGTAAAAACCTCATATGTAGCTTATGTTTTACTTACAGGCTGTATTTAAATATTAACAGATCTCAATACACTTATTCCATGTTATACTGTTATTGATTTAACTTGTGATGCCGTTGCAAGAACGAAGACTGACAACGTAGGTGGCTGTGTCGATGCCTGTTCACAATTGGCTACTGCAAACGTCAGTGTGTTTTCCAAAACTTTTCCGTTATCAGTGTTATATTTGTAGCCTATCATTACGTTATTAATCTGACTTCAAGTTGATTTGAGATGCTTTCATACAGGGATAAGTGAAACATACTTTCTGAGGTGTTCGTACGTAATGTTTGTGGAGATAGCAACGACTGATGCCAGATTCATTTGTGACACAACTTCTATCCCGTTGATTGTGTTTTATATTATATCTTATATCATTCTCATCACTATGGTAGTCTACACTCCTACTCATTCATCACATTTGGACAGGACTGTCAAACTCCCATTTTATAGCGATTTGGATATTAGGCGCAGGTGTGGAAAGGTGAAATATCAGGTTTGTGCTGGTGTCTTTGTTGTTAGCTTGTTTGTTATCTATAATAGACCTACCTATAGGTTGGACACAGTTTTATAACTAACTAAAGCGTGAATGTCATTAGATAATCTAAACAATCGGTGTGTCCGTGGTTTACAGTCAGAGACCGTGGTAGAGACACACGACGTTACACTCGCCAGACAACGAGTGATATTTTCGTAACAAAAACGGCTCATTTGTTCATGTATATCTGTCGGGTCCAAAACTACTGTCCCAGCAACCCGTTCCTACCGTAATGTTTTACAAGACCCCGAAAAATGAATGTGAAAAAGAGGCGAATTGATCAGAACTGTTTACTGCACTGGATCACATATCACCAGTTAATTCAAAAACCGGTTAAACCGTAACACCGGCCTTTAGAGTGAAAAATCAAGTGATTGAAAGTCTGGAGCTGCTCCACAGGCCATGAATAAGAAGGTTTCTGAGCCTCTTAGTTAATTAATTCTCTGTGGGGCAGGGCAGCGGACAGACTTTGCATTGTGGTAATAATGTTGTTGTGATTTTGCCTTCTGAACGCTGACGATGCTCACTCGACATTGTTTGTTTAATTGTAGTCCTGAAGTACAACCTGAAGTTACATAAAAATGTATCTGTGAATATTGCTTTCATGAATGGCATGATGCGTAATTGCAAGATTAAGAGAGTCCGACATAAAGAAAGGCTCAGCGGCTCTTTGTGAACAGGATTGTCAGCCATTTAAATGCTAACGAGGGCCTAACCTAACACAACTGAAACCACACTATAAACTACATATTTTCATTCTCCCGTCCGGTTATTAATATTCACTTCATTCTCCGAATAAACCACCAAACTTAAACCAAACGCTAGCACCCTGGTAGTAAGCTACATAACAGAGCAGGTTTCTTCAGATGAACTGCCTCCAGACGTCGCTAACGTTACATTACCTGCACCATGATGGCCATTCTCAGCGAGTCTTTCGCTATGTTTTCTTTGCATTTCTTGCACGATGCACGGCCGCTTTTGGCATATTCCGCTTTGTACAGCTTGTCCTCTTGAGACTCCGCCATGCTTATTTAATATTACAGCGAAATAAAATGAACTGACTGTGAGGCGAACTTTCTCCGGATGTCGAGGAGTCACAACAATCATGCACAGAGAAGAGAAGCCCGCGTGCCTGTAGAGAGAGAAGACATGGGCGAAGAGCTCTCACTCTATCTCTGTTTCCTGATACCAAAACATCAACACAAAGCACCAGCTATGAGCACCAGCAGCTCTCTAAATTAGAGACAACTAAACATTTACAATTAACCATGGCTTGAATGAGTTTTCTGAAACCAGAGTATCTAAAGCTATGTTGTAAATTATCCAGATGGATGGAGCAGCATATCTACAAGGTGAAGGCTAGGCCTACATTTGGGCAGTAGGCCTAATGATTCAGTCCCAGACGTGGACTGGTACCCTGCACATCCTATCCTATCTATCCATTAACTACTCAAGTTGTAGACTTAGAACTTGGACTTGAGTTACAAAAAAATGTGACCTCGCTAGAATTAAGACTTGAGACTCTAAACTTGATTTGACATGACAAACTTTCTAATTTGGACCTTGTAAAACACTAAATGATAAAGAATACCTAAATTAGACAGCAGACATTGCATAAACACAAACCTTGAGTATTTAATTTTAGGGCCTATGTATTGATGATCTTTGTTATATAAAAAGCACTAACAGTATAACACAACTTTAAAATCATTTTATGGTCACTTAACCTGGACTAGACCTCAAGGATTTGGAACTTGACTTGGTCTCCTCATAACTGACATAAGACTTAACTTTGACTTGCCCCAGTCTACTTAAAACCAGCTAGGCTACAGTCTACTGATGACTACATGACAAATAAGATGTTGTGAGTAACCATGGTGGTACAGATTTGCTGATTTAGATTAAATGTCTTTTATTTCATTGCTTTTAGACAATAAATATACTTTCATTAATGAGTGGATTTCATATTTCTCCCCTTACATGTTGGTAGTGAGACACTAAAACAACATTTACAGGACCACATTTACAGAAAATAAAGCTGACCAGTTAAAGAAAATAGAAAATGAGTTGTTTTTTTTACAAGTCAAATATTTCTTAAGAGAGTGGTGTGGTGGTTTTTGGATTAATGATTAATATCTGCCTCAGAAAAATCTAAAGTGAGAGGTTAATGCCCAAGACGAATCTATTTTTCCAACTACCGCGTGATACATCTTTTCCAATAGGCGATCTCAGAGCCGGTCAAAGAATACCCGCGCGAGTTGCAGCCAGAACTAATCGAGTCAAGAGAAATCGTCTGGCAAGGTAAATCCTTCTTATATACTGTCTATGGGTAAATCAGAGGGTGGTCCCTTATATATATGTCAATCAATGGGTGGTACAGCAGACTGGGACACTTTAAAGATCGACACGTTATGAGATAATAATCGGTTTATAGTCCAATCAAAATAGAACAAACTCCATAATATAAAATGTAGTAGTCCAGTCTATCCCTTTAAACAACAAGAAAATATATTTTCACATTTAGCATTTTTTTTTAATATATAGTCTATATTTCATGTGGTAGAGGCTGGATATGTTAGAGCAGCACACCTAGGCTGGTTGTGCCGTTGTTTCTTCATTCAGCTGCAACGTGAAGACAGCCATGCAGACTTCATCTGATGTAGCTGATCTGCTCGGCTGGAGCAGAAAGGATCTTCCTTCTGGTTCTGCTGCTGCTGACATGTTAGCTTTCACATCTTCTACTGGAGGACACACGTTTTGACATTTATATGCATTATATACATTCCTGTCTCTGATATCCAGGGACAATGACAGTCAAGTAACTTAAACACTTACATCTGACAGACCCAAAAAATGAAAACTACAGATTTAAGTTTAATAGCACATCTTTGGGGATGAATGAATCAGAATGAGTCATATGCACAATTAAAATGAGATAACACCACATAGATTTGTTGTAATTGCTGGTTTTATTAGCAGAACATGTAGACTAATACATGTTTTTGTAAAAATGGTGAAAAAAAAAAAAATGAATCTCACTTCCAGAATACCAAACCTTTGGAAAACACAGCCTTATTTTAAAGGTCCAGCTCAGTCTGTCTGAGGTATAAACATTGTGATCATGATCTAATCATCATTATTATTAATTCATATGTATTATACACTATATGAGTTTCTGTGTTTGTTTGTTTTTGTCCCATAGATGCGCTTGTCATCCTTCAGTTAAAACATAAAAAAACAAAATGTGTGTTTTTATATGACAGTGACACAATATAACATATTATTACATCATTATTACACGCAAAACACAACCTTCTATGTCCTTGAATTTGGTGAATAATGCACATTACAGTAAAAAATACTAGTCAGCTTTGTATAGGCCATTAAAAAGTCTATGAAAGGTTGAGCTGGATGTTTTGAGGTATTTTGGCTTAGAGGTCTGAGAAATTGCTGGGATAACAGCAAAAAAAAATAAATACATGTTGGCCTTTGTTAGTTTTGTACAAAATGAACTTAACATGCTTACAACTGCTTATAAGGTGTAGATATGGCAACAGAAAATAGAAAGCAGTGCCCTCAAGATGGCATTCAGACTCACTGTAAAAGAAGCCAGCCTGCCCCTGTATTAGTTTCCCTAAATGTCCATTAAGTACAATACAGCCCAACATATTTGACAGGAAACCAGAGGAGGACACAGGAACAAAGGCTCTTGTGTCCTGTGTCTAACAGCTACACCCTCTTCTGTTTGTGAAGCTAATTTGTTTATTATGGCAAAGTATAAAACACACACAGCAAAACTGTAAACCAGTAGAAACAATATGGCTGTGCTGTGTCCTCCACCATCTGACCCCAAAAGTCCCCTCAACATTGATGAGTGCGGGGAGTCAGACTGAACCCCCCGTTAGTCTCTCTCATATTTTCCTTTTGTCTGGCCTGGACGAGACCAAACACCACTCCTGCGAGCGTCATGCGTCCTCCTGTCCGTGCCCCCATCCGACCAACATTGGCCCTCTTGCTGCGCCTGGTGCTGACGAAATAGGTGCGGACTTTCCCCTGACTCTCGCTTACCTGCAATGACAACAGCAGTCACAAAGTGTGGTAATCCTTTCTCAGTCACCCTCACGTTTTTATTATCAACACCTCTTTACAAATATGGTTAAGATGCTTTAATATCTACACATTTCATGCATTAATGTCCCCTTCCTGAACAGTGATGCAACTCATTCATCTGTCTGTTGTTTCTTTTCACCAGTAGATGTCTCTCTTGTTTTATTTGTCCTGTTGTTTGTCTTGTAGTTTTCTGAGTCTGTTAGCCTGAACATTAGCTGTTTTAGTGTCATAAAATGTCTTCTCTGCATTACCTTCATATAAGAACTTCACTGAACATCAACCTGAACTTGGTCCATATCCACGACGTTCCACTTCTGGGATTGTTCAGGTGCCACTGGAAATTCCGCTGGATGTCTTTCATTTTGGCCGGATGTCTAGTACCTTCCGCTTTCTTTATGTTGGCATTTTAAATGCCGGGTGATTTATGAGGACTATGGTTAACTGCTCCTCAGATCTCTGCATGGTAAATTGAGACAGCTAGCTAGATTATGTCGAATCTGAGTTTTCTGTTGCACGAGTAAAACAACCATTGAACGTACATGTTCCACCAAAACAAGTTCCTTTACCGAGGCTATTTTGCAGAGGTGCCGTTGCTCCTTGCGGCACTTAGCACCGCCCATGACAATTGTGATTAGTTTAAAAAAAAACTAGCATAGATAAACCAGAGCATGTTTTTCTCCCATCCCGGAATGCTGTGTGGACTCACCTGAACCTCCTCCTCAGCGCTGTGGAGGAAGGTCTGGCAATGTGAGACCAACCTGAACTTAATTATGTGGCTACCCAGTAAAATCAGATCTATAGCATTTTGGAAGACCCAAATGGTCCTCCATTTCACTATACTTAAAGGTCCTATGACATGCTGCTTTTTGGATGCTTCAGGCCTTAGTGGTCCCCTAATACTGTATCTGAAGTCTCTTTCCCGAAATTCAGCCTTGGTGCAGAATTACAGCCACTACGAGCCAGTCCCACAATGAGCTTCGCTTAGGACGTTCCATTTCTGTGTCTGTAGCTTTAAATGCTATTGAGGAGGGGGGGCAAGGTGGAGGGGCCTTGACCAACTGCCATGCTTTGCTCGTTTGCAAGCCATGATGTCTCTTTCTCATGGGTGGGCCAAATTCTCTGGGCGGGCAAAGCAGAGAAAGGGGAGATAACCTTTCCCCTTATGACATCATAAAGGGAAGATTCCAGATTGGCCCATTTGAGCTTTCATCTTTTCAAAGGCAGAGCAGGATACCCAGTGCTTGGTTTACACCTATCGCCATTTCTAGCCACTGGGGGACCATATGCAGGCTAGGGGAACTCATATTAATGTTGTACAAAACCTCAAAGTGAAAATTGTAATGCCATGGGACCTTTAAGGACAACTGACAGTAGAATAACCACTAACATTAACAGCCACTCACCCCCTTCACAAAGATTTCTCCACGTAGCTCCAAGACAAAACCCCATTCTGCCAGGACCCTGCGCGTGGCCTCCGGTACCTGAATGCGTCCGCTCACACCTGTGCTGTCCATGCGGCTGGCCAGGTTCACGGTTGACCCCCAGATGTCATACTGCGGCTTGGTGGCACCGATCACCCCTGCGACCAACGGCCCGTGGGCAATGCCTGTTTTAGTGCAACACAGACAAGCAATTTACTTTAGACAAATAAGGAATTAGTATTAAATCTATGACACTAGAAACCATCGCAGGGAGCAGTTTGTATCAGCCATCAATTGTGCTTTTAGGAGGCAAGCCATTTAGCCACTTACCCACACGTAGCTGAAAGTTTTTGGCAGAGAGCCTGTTAATCTCTTTCAAGGTCTCTTGCATTGCCAACGCAAACAAAACCAGCTCACTTAAATGATTCCATTCATCCATAGATGCCTGAGAGAGACAGAGAAAGATGGATAGTTAGATAGACAGATAGAGAGGGAGGGGGGGAGAGAGAGAGAGAGAGAGAGAGAGAGAGAGAGAGAGAGAGAGAGAGAGAGAGAGAGAGGGGGGAGAGAGAGAGAGAGGGAGAGGGGGCAGGGGGTGAAGATATCAAAGCAGGTGCAGATCATGGAAGACCAAAAAATAGCATAATGTGTGCAATAAGATGTCCCACCTGTCTGTCTGGAGCTAAGCCAGAGGCTGCCATGTAGCAGCTCCCAATGGTCTTGATCTTCTCCACATAGTGAAAGTACGACTCCTCCAACAACTTGTGACATTTTTAGAGATAAAATTATCAAATGACACATCAATCTCAAATAGAGAGTTATGCCAGCATTTGTCAAAAGCATAACCTGGAATAAAGCCTACTATCTGTTTTATTCTTATTTATTCTTATCACCTAAAGGGACAGGTGAAGACAGAATTCTTCTAATAGGAAGATTATCACATACATATACTACAGATAAATCTATACATATTTGAAAGATGAAATATAATACATGTTTTTATTGCTGTTATTTACAGTACCCAGATATATACTGTATATCTATACAATACTACTTTGGATAAATTACCCTTTACCCTTTAAAAGTAATACCATACTAAAGTGAGTATGTCGCTGTATTCAGATTTGTATATAATGTTAGAGTAAAAAACAACGTTGGAATCTACTGTACAGAGCACACTTTCATTTTCAGTCCCATACTCACATCATCAAAGCTAGCAATGATCTCATTCAGAAGTCGGAGGCAGTCCACTCCTTCATGTCTGATCTCTTTCTGCTCAAAGTACTCATTGAACCCAGCGATGGATGCAAACATGACACCGACTTCATCGTAGGACTGGGAGTAAAGCTCCTGAAATGGAAATAGTATCATTTTTATCCTAAAAACCTCTTTGTTTGACTGGCATACATACAGTAGATTGATTTATTCAGTACGACTTTTAGTTATCAATGCAAGTCGTCGGCTGTTGTTAAAGGGATGGTTTGGAGTAATTTCACCCTAGGGTCCTTTGCACCATGACCTCGAGCCCCCCCCCCAGAAGCTTTTATCCCTTGGTCTAACATTGGTCGAGTTAGCACTATCAGCCGAATGGCTTAGTTCAGGCGCTAATGGAACCAAAGGTGTATCTCGTAAATTACCCCGCTAATAATGCCCGGAATGGTACCAAACTTCTACAGTAGTACAAATAGGTTCTGTACTCACGAGGCATTGGAAAGTTTGTAAGTACAACAGGAGTTTATTTAAATAACACAACGGCTTCTACTCTCTGCTGCTACCGCTACCGCTGTGTCGACGTCACTTCCGTGATTTGGGAAAAGCCCGTAGAAGTAAAAGTCCTGGCAGAAAGCGTTGCATAAGGATGTAGTCTAACGACGCCCAGTTCCAGGGATGCACTAATATTTTGTTGGTAGCACTTCTTCAGCGTCTCGACTGGCGTCGTGATGTCCATTTTGAGAACGTCAAGCCACTGTTGTAGAAGCTCTGGGTCATTGTAGCAAAACGGTAGATCGTGGAAGGTCTCCAGATCTAACCTTTTAGCTTTTATACCTCAGCCGGGATAGATACAACTGGGTGGCATCTTGTCCTATCTTTTAACTCGAGGTCATGGTGCAAAGGACCCTAGGGTGAAATTACTCCGAACCTTTAAGCAGTTCAATAAATTACAATAAACTGTGCAAATGTGTGAAGGCATCCAGTAAATAACATTTAAACATTCCATATAACATGTGTGTATATATATATATATATATATATATATATATATATATATATATATATATATATATATATATATATATATATATATATTTCACCTACAATGTCTTTATCAGAGTAACAGCAAATATATTCAGACATTTAAAATAGTCCAATCAGCATTTAAAATAAAATGATTTTCAAGTGGCTGACAGAGGTGAGGTCATGTTTTTTTGCACCTCGTCATTCTTGCTCCTGTCCAGAAAATGTTGCGCCACATGCACAGGCAGGATGTTGTGTAATAGACACTCGTTGTGTTCCCGCAATTCCCTCATGTCTTCCACTTCCTGTTGGGCCTGCAGACGCCACAGGAAGTCAAGTCTGGCAGTGGCCTCCCACTGGAAAGTAAAGCACAGATAAGACTCATCATCAGAGGTCACCTGTATGTGACTTTTTCCTTTATACATTTACTCAGTTTGGCAGTTGACAGATTTGGTCTTAATAATACAGAAAAACAATGCAAGGATGACTAAACTACTGTAAACCGCTGCTAAATCAACATAGGGAAAGCTTCTCTGAGTTTAACAGTACCTGTCGTCCATTGTAGAAGACAGCAATAATAAACATGGCCATGAGAAGGATGGAAATTCCTTTTCTTCTGACATAGTGAGACCTGTGCAGAAATTAATTAAGAGAGATAGAATATAGAGAGGTAAATTATGTAAAAGGTGTTCAGTGCAATAGTAGTACAGTTGCAACAGCTGAAATGCTGAAACCTTTTATAACTTAGCAAAACAATTACAAACATTTAACTAAATGTAAAGAAAAAAACACTCTAAAAAGTCATTGTGTGACAGCCTGAGCTGGTCGGTGTATATTTTTCACCGACCGGTGAGGCATATCATGGCGTGTGAGTGTGAGGAAGGCCAGGTGGGTGAGGTAGGTGTAGATGGCCACCGCCAGCAGCAACACCGCCAGCTTCAGCAGAGAGTTGAGACGCAGGAACACGGCACAAGTCACCATGGCGATAACACCACTCAATACAAAGACCTGAGGAGACGGAGGGAGTGAAGAAGAGGCAACGAAGAAGGAGAATGTATTTTTGATGATTTTCTTGAAGTTAAAAAATGGCAATTGGGTGAGAAAACTTTAAGTCAAGAAAATGTGATTTAATACGAGTCCAAATGTTGCCAGATATTGTTGTTATATGTTGTTAAGTTTACAATATAAAACTGCTGCTGTCTTTACCTCTTGGTAAGTGCAGACGGTGACGGGACGTGAGGCTGTGTTGGTTCTGTCCATTACCTCAGCCTCCTGTGTGTCTGTGAGAATGCACCATACCTGGACACAGGACACACCAAACCTTTGACCTTAACTTAAAAAAAGACTGACAGGAGTATCAGAATGAAACGGATACACCCCTCTTATTTAGACAGTGGTTGGAGTTGGTTTTTTAGTTGGAAGCGTAGTTTGCTTGTCATCTAAAATACATTTTACATGTCAGTGGGGAGGCACACCTTTCTCCTTTATGCATAAACATTGAAGGTGGTGGTGTGGGGTGTGGTCTTTATGTAATTTTTATGTAATTTGCACAGTACAATTTTATGTGGAAATCTTTCCACTTCTTTTAAAGAGCAGGCAAAAACAGTACAGCAGTATAAAAAGGAACGTTGTAGCAGGGAAAAGAAACTTTATTCATCAAACAATGTATAGAAGTCTGGCCCTGTCCTGTTTAGACTCTCACCATGTCAGTAGAGACCATGCCGAAGTTGATGACGATGGCAGTAAGGGTGAGGAGGTTGCGGGCGCTGTTGTTTTCATGGATCCAGCAGCAGATGTTCTGTAGCCGTGCAGGAGTGCACCTGAACTCTTCAGCCAGGGCCAACAGCAGCAGCAGCATGTAGACGAGCAGGAAGACTGAAAACTGGAGGACGGCTGGGAACAGCCTGCAGAGGAAGAACGAGGGAGGAATGTAAGTAGAAGAGAAAGGAAGTGAGTAAAATAGTGAAAATGCTAATCCACTGTATGAGAGGAGTGTGTGACATATGCTCTGGAGAAGTATAAATTTCATTCTTGATACTACCTCCAGATGGCACCAAAGGAAGAAAAATGAATCTTACATATAGTGGCTTTCAAATCAGACAAACAGTGCAGTACATCTTTAGTGGTGTTAAACCAACATTAAAGCTGATATTTTCAGTCAGAAAAAGTTCAATTTGATATTGTTTAGTATCTATGAATACAGATTCTTTAGGACTTTTTAATGAAGAATTTATTTTAAAGCTTCAATCCATAACTCATCTGCTGTTAACCTTTCTGTGTCTCCCTACCTGGGCGCAGGAATGAGGGCCTGGGCAGCCATGAGAAAGAGGAGCATGATGAAGGAGCAGACCAGGTTGGAGTTGAACATTTCATCTCTCATCTGTGAGAACTGGACAAACCAAGAGAGATCAAAGAAAGATCAGCATTATTTACGTTGTGGCATGAACTTATTTCCTCCTACCAAACACTGTCTGGACAAGCATCTCTACCTGCTTACCTTGTCCTCGATGTGCGTGTCTTTGAACTTCAGGGTCAGTGGAGTGATGTGCTCCCTGTGCATACGCTCACTGCTTCGTACCTCAATAGCGTGTTTGATGCGTTTGTTGATTTCCTTGGAGGTGGACTGACATATGTTGGGCATCGAGCCGTTCGTAAAGGAGGCCAGGATCTGCAGGAAAAGAATACGATGGTGTGAGATCAATCAAGTACGTCGTGTGTACATTAGAAAAGCTGTTTGGAAACACCTACACTGTTCATGTCAATGACGTTCCCAAAGGGTAGCTCTGGGTTCCAGGTTTTAATAGTTTTATGGATTTTAAAGGGGTAAACATGATCAACTTCTTTCCTTTCCTCCTGAGGGCAGATGAGGAAAGTGTCGATGTTGTGTTTGAGCAGAAATTCGCTCCTTTCACGACCATGACCAGCTTCTGTCTTGTAGGTGCCTTCTAGGCAGTCCAGAGTTGCCCTTGAGATGTGGATGCGGCTGGATGAGAGAGAATAGAATGTACAAAGACATTTCTATATCATAAGAAGAAATTAATAGTTTGAATAATTTCAGTGGAACAACAGTGGGTATATGTTTAAAAATATGTGGTAGGCAGGGCAGAGATCAAATGTGTCGCATCAAAGAGATACTACTGCTGGTTGCTGGTACTAGCCATCCACTCACCCTGGTATGCCACCGGCCTCCAGCATGTTAGCAATGCCCACGTCCCACGACCAGACGTCAAACTGCCATTTCTGCAGGCCCAGCACACCACACAGGACAGAGCCCGAGTGGATCCCAATCCTCATGTCCATGTCAAAGTTCAGCTGCTTCCGCACATACCTGGTGTTGGTGGGTAGTAAAGTGACCATGTGAGGGCAACTACGCTATGTGAGATGCATCTAGAATCCTACAATAATGGCTACCTCTCTGCCTCAATGATGGAGGCCTTGATCATCCTGTTTCCAAAACCAGGAAAACCTAAAACTAGGTGTGAGAATATGCAAGCTATAAGTTAAATAAACACTGATACAAAAATCCTCTAGAGGGTATGCTTCCAAGTATTGTAGGGTATGACCAAAATGGATTTGTAAAGGGAAGGCAAGGATTCCATAATGTAAGGTGCATTCTCAAGGTACTGTACTGCCAAAAAGAAGAAAAAGACACAGGTCTTCTCTCGCTTGACGCGGCGAAGGCCTTGATAGGGTTGAGTGGACTTATATCTTTGACGTTATAGCTTGATTTGGTTTGGGAAATACTTTCCTTAACTAGATCAAAATATTACATCTGAATCCTATAGCTGAGGTACTGAGAAATGAAGTGGTGTCTGAGCCCTTCAATATTATAAGAGGTTGCCCCCAAGGTTCACCTCTATCACCACTTCTGTTAATACGAGCTATTGAAGCACTAGCAATAGCAATAAGATCTAGTAGGCAAATACAAGGGATTACAATTGGCAACAGAGATCAAAGAATAGCTCTTTTCGCTGATGACGTAATTTTATTCTTAAAACAATTTAACACATCCATACCATAGCACTGTTAGATCTAATCGGCCTGTTTGGTAGTATCTATAAAGTAAAAGACAATATGTATTGAAAGACAATATACGGACCAATGCTTGTTAACTTTCAAGCTCTAATCTAATTTGACATATTTGGGCATCAAAATAACATCTTATTTAGAAACTATAGCACGAACAGACTATGAAGTAATAATGAACTCAGTACATAAATCTATAGAAAGGTGGATGCCCTTACCTATATCTATGATAGGGAGAATAAATAAATTAAAAATGAACATATTGCCTAAATTAATGTATTTATTTCAAAATATCCCCCTGACCTTTGAAGAAATCTCTCTAATATATGACTTCCCAAAGAAACATTTTTTTTTTTTTTTAAATATCTCCAAGTGAGGAACTTTATTGCAAAACCAATCAGTCGGGATTCCTGCACTCTCATCCTTAGAATACATTATAAAAAACAATTCCAATGAGAGGGGTTTGATCTCATCCATATATAACTGGCTTGTATCTGGCTCTAAAGAAACATTGATAACCAGACTTGAGAAATGGAGGGTGGACTTAAAAGAGCACATTTCGGAAAACAATTGGAAGGAGACCTGTGACGCAGAAACAAATAGCAAACACTAATTTAAAGCTACTCCATTATAATTGGCTGATGCAGACATACACAACTCCTGTCAAATTAAATAAATACAGCAGTAATATACCTGACCTTTGTTGTGAATGCAATGAGGCTAAAGGAACATGTATGCACTGTGTCTGGGAGTGTGACAAAATGAAAACATTCTGGAGGGAGGTGATCAATAGAACTATGTTCATCTTGTCTGTGAACATTCCACTTGACCCTAAGAGGATATTGCTGCACCTGTATCCAACAAATCTAAATCTGAAACCCCAAGAATATAAATGTCTTGATATTGCTATACTACAAGCAAATAGGACTATAGCACTCCAAGAAAATGGAGGCGGGGGATGTTAAAAGTTGTAATTGCAATAAATTGTTAAAAAAGAAAAAGTGATCATGTGAGTCTAATTAGTGATGTTTTTTGTTCTTTTTGCACCTTAACATACAGCAGTGAAGTAGTGAAAATAAATGTATCATTATTTTGCAGGAGACAGCATGATAGGCCCTTAAAAACTCCACTAAGTTAAGACTGACCGTATGGTGTTGATCATGGCCAGACCCAACTCAACACAATGACGGGCATGGGCACGCTGTGGCTCAGGGACCCCTGACACGCAGTAGTAACAGTCTCCCAGTATCTTTATCCGCATGCAGTGGTGCTCCTGTGATGATAAAGTGTCAAGACACCAGGGAAAAGAGAAAATAAATTATTGGTAGAACAATAAAGTATATGTTATCGCAACAACAAAAAAGAGCTCAAAGTCTCACATCTGACAGTCGGTCAAAGCGTCCAAAGAGCTCGTTGAGGATTCGAACCAGATCCTGGGCCGACAGATTCATGGACAACAGAGTGAAGCCCTTGATGTCTGCAAAAAGGATGCTGCAAAGATGAGAGAAACAATAACAGTAAAATAAGTGGTATGCTAACAACATACACATTTAAATTGTAAGAGATTCCTGTTAATGTGTTTGGTTTGAGTGAACACATGCAAGACTGAATGTAAAGAGTTTGCACTTTGAAAAGGATGACAACAAGTCCTAAAAAAAATTAAACATCCATGAGAAACTTATTTCGTAAAACCCTCTTATATAAGCCTTAGTAGTACTAACCTACTGACATTATGTGTGTGTGTGTGTGTGTGTGTGTACCTGACATCTTTGTACTGGTGGATATAGATCTTGTGAAACTCTTGAGGACTGAGTTCATTTTCCAGAGAGCTCATGTCAGTGATCATCTCCAAGGCAACAAAGCGAGGCAGGATCGACAGCACCAGACGCTCCTGTGTGGCAAGATGATGAACTCTATTTGACATGGTATCAGCAGCAAAATGCTTGTTTATACACAGGTCACAAGGGAATTTAAGAGGCTTTTTTTTTGTGAAGTTTTGAGAAAAGTTATAACAGTCAACAGAGTTCATGATACAGCATGTGCCTGTCTTCATTATTCTCAAAGTTTAACCTATAGCACAATGGCAGAAGTCACTGTACCTGTCTCTGGTTTTCCTGCTCTAGTTTGAGGCGACCCTCGATGCAGCGCCGCGTCTCCAGGAAGACCTGTCTCTGGGCGTGGTCTGTCAGGTAATGGATAAACAAGCCGGCTGTGTTCATACCCAGGTACAGCAGGCCTTTGGCAAACACCTGCATCCGAGAGAGATTAAGAATTCATGCAATTCATTTTAACCCAATGCATGTGAACTAAGAAGAGGATAAGAAATAGGAAATGGGGTTTTCTTCTTTTTCCTTCCATTAAATTGAGGGATGTCAGAAGAAAATTTTTGTGCGTTCAGTAGATTTGTAGATCTGCGGCTGGAGATGGGGGGAATACATTGTGAAAATAAAGAAAGCTGTTGTCATAAATGGATATCAAATATAGGCTTGGAAAAAAAAAAAGTCCTCACCTTTCTCAAAAGCATGGCATCATTGTAGTGGCACACTATCTCCACCAG
Organism: Sander vitreus; assembly: GCF_031162955.1. Lineage (NCBI taxonomy): Eukaryota > Metazoa > Chordata > Actinopteri > Perciformes > Percidae > Sander > Sander vitreus. The sequence goes on from NC_135872.1 coordinate 14,009,568, forward strand.
AAGGTGCAGTACAGAGGTGAGGGAGCCAGCACACATGGCCCACAGCAGAGGTAACGGCAGCAGCGTGTATGTGGCAAACAATGTGAACAAAACAAACCACGATGGGTCTTTTTCCAGTCCATACACCAGTCCTCCCAGCACCTGGGTGGTCTGTGAGAACCAGCAAGCTAGGCTAGCATAGTGAAGGCACCGTGGGGACATGGAGTCCTTGCAGGTTAACACCACGATGCACAGCGCTACAGCTAACAGCGTGAAAATGCCTGTCAGGTAGCCACGCAGAGTGTCTGTGACCGCCTCAGGGGCCAGTGCCAGGTACAAAACCAATACGTGTAATTTGGCCACTGCATCGATTACATTGGTGATGGCTAGAGAGTTGCGTCTTTGGTGGGAGTAGTGTTGCTGGTACAGTTTCTCCAGATCACGAGACCTGAAGGTATGCCTCAGGGTGGGTATATATACTCCACGAATTGTGTGGCCCCAGTGCACAAAGAAGTCGGCATCGCTGGAGTATTCATTAAAAGAAGCCCTGGTACTGTTGTATGAGCTGGTGGAGCCACGGGACTGGGAAGGGTGTACTCTGAATGTGGAGGAGCGGCGTTTTGTGACCCCCCGTGAGGCCTTGTCACGTATTTGTTTGTTGATCTCGTCCATGTAGGCATCAGTCACAAAGATTTTACTTGCTGGCTCCACACCCACCTGTCAAACCCAACAGAAAATCAGACGTGTTTACTGTAAGATCTAGCACTTTTCCCGTTCCCTTTTTTTTCTTGCTTCATACCATTCCTTTAGGTGACAAATAGGTTGTAATGGTCCAGAAATGGATTTATGTTGGTAAGCACACTCATTCATTTTATTTTAAATGTTTTAAGTTATACTCTTTATTGAATTACACTGTGCACTCTGTTGTTATTACTTTACAGGCCTGAAATACACAAACATGCTCAGGCCCTTTACATGCACTAATGGGGAGATGTCAGAGTGAGTGGACTGCGACTGTTGAACAGGCGCCCTGAGCGGTTGGGGGGTTCGGTGCCTTGCTCAAGAGCACCTTGGAAGTGCCCAGGAGGTGAACAGGCATCTCTCCAGCTACCAGTCCACCTTTTCATCATCTTATGTCCATGTAGAAAGGTGTCTCTTTTATCTAGCCTATATGGTAGGCTTGGCTATACAGTTCTTAATAATTATCACTGAGCTGTGCTTTTGGACACTGGTCAATGAGCAGTGTGTGTCCAGAATTACAAAAAACAAACTTTATTTTTTCACTACCCCAAGTGGTACCCATGTAGTTTTTTATTTTATTCACTCAGATTTTGTGATATCTAATAGCCAAGTCAAATAGAATATCATTTGGGATTCTCACAGCATTAACAAATTACATTTCTAATCGTTTCAAAATTACATATATATTATGTAAATATTTTTGAGCACCACAAATTACATTCAAATCACCTCTGTTAAATATAAGATACTGTAAAACCAAAACTATTTGCATAGCTAGACACTAAGTGAGAAAGTAGTTTTTTGTTGTTGTTGTTGTTGAACTGGCCTATAGTATTTGTTCAGTTAAATTAATTGAATTTAACATTTCATTCCAGCATGGGTGGTCTGGACTCAAGCTGCAATGGCCCAATAATTCATGTTCATGATGTTGATGCAGACATGGTCAGGCACAGACATCAAAACATGAGTTTCAGTTTAGTAACATTTTCTTTGGTTTGTGTATAATGAGGCAGGGGTTCTGAGGATACCACATCTGTCTAATTAGAGGGGAGTATGTACAAAACAATAATTAAAAAATTAAAAAACAGTACAACAACGGTTCCATCACCTGGATGCTGAGCTCCTTCTGGTTAATGATGTGTTTTACAGCGTTCTGCCAAAGCATCTTTTTCCGCCGCAGCCCAGGAGACAGGGTCGCGGTAAGGCAGGTCGGCTCACGCAGCTCCATGGGGAAGACCTGTGTTGTCTCAGAGAAGGTCACTATGGTGATAAGATAGCCGACCTCATCTGTTGGTCTTAGATCAGGAAGAGGCAGCAGCCTGGAGTAGAAATATTGACATTTTTGGGGGTTTAAAAAAACTTGGAGACTTTTTTTTTTTAAACAGAAAGTCTTGAGAAAGAGGTGTGTGGAGTTGAAAAGATGTGGGTGTTTACCAGGCGTATGGGGTTGGGGGTTCTAATGAAAGACACTTTCGAGTTGTATTATTTGAAATGTAGGATATAGTATTTCTGGAGCTTGACTCATAGGGACTCAAATTCAGCATATGTTGACTTCTGCTCATTTTACTAATTTTTTTTTTTTTTTACTCTGTCTCCTATGAGTCTCCCAACCTTATGTAAGTGCAATATTAAATTGCTGAAGTGTTCCTTTGTGTGTTTGGCCAATTCTTGAATTTTGAAACCGTTTTTCTAAAAACAAAGAGAGTACAACCACATGAACATGTTATAAATTGAGCTCAATATCATAATTTGTGGTTATACAGTGGGTACGGAAAGTATTCAGACCCCTTTAAGTTTTTCACTCTTCGTTTCATTGCAGCCATTTCCTAAAATCAAAAAAGTTAATTTTATTTCTCATTAATTTACACTCAGCACCCCATCTTGACAGAAAAAAAAACAAATGTAGAAATCTTTGCAACTTTATTAAAAAAGAAAAACTGAAATATCACATGGACCCTTTGCTCAGTATTGAGTAGAAGCACCCTTTTGAGCTAGCACAGCCATGAGTCTTCTTGGGAATTAAGTTTTTCACACCTGGATTTGGGGATCCTCTGCCATTCTTCCTTGCAGATCCTCTCCAGTTCCGTCAGGTTGTATGGTGAACATTGGTGGACAGCCATTTTCAGGTTTCTCCAGAGATGCTCAATTGGGTTTAGGTCAGGGCTCTGGCTGGGCCAGTCAAGAATGGTCACAGAGTTGTTCCGAAGCCACTCCTTTGTTATTTTAGCTGTGTGCTTAGGGTCATTGTCTTGTTGGAAGGTGAACCTTCGGCCCAGTCTGAGGTCCTGAGCACTCTGGATGAGGTTTTCTTCCAGGATCTCTCTGTACTTGGCCGCATTCATCTTTCCTTCAATTGCAACCAGTCGTCCTGTCCCTGCAGCTGAAAAACACCCCCATAGCATGATGCTGCCACCACCATGTTTCACTGTTGGGATTGTATTGGGCAGGTAATGAGCAGTGCCTGGTTTTCTCCACACATACCGCTTAGAATTAACGCCAGAAAGTTCAATCTTGGTCTCATCGGACCAGAGAATCTTATTTCTCATAGTCTGGGAGTCCTTCATGTGTTTTTTGGCAAACTCTATGTGGGCTTTCATATGTCTTGCACTGAGGAGAGGCTTCCGTCGGGCCACTCTGCCATAAAGCCCCGACTGGTGGAGGGCTGCAGTGATAGTTGACTTTGTGGAACTTTCTCCCATCTCCCTACTGCATCTCTGGAGTTCAGCCACAGTGATCTTTGCGTTCTTCTGTACCTCTCTCACCAAGGCTCTTCTCCCACGATTGCTCAGTTTGGCTGGAAGGCCAGGTCTAGGAAGAGTTCTGGTCGTCCCAAACTTCTTCCATTTAAGGATTATGGAGGCCACTGTGCTCTTAGGAACCTTGAGTGCTGCAGAAATTCTTTTGTAACTTTGGCGATCTGTGCCTTGCCGCAATTCTGTCTCTGAGCTCCTTGGGCAGTGTCCTCGACCTCATGATTCTCATTTGCTCTGACATGCACTGTGAGCTGTACGGTCTTATATAGACAGGTGTGTGCCTTTCCTAATCAAGTCCAATCAGTTTAATTAAACACAGCAGGACTCCAATGAAGGAGTAGAACCATCTCAAGGAGGATCAGAAGAAATGGACAGCATGTGAGTTAAATATGAGTGTCACAGCAAAGGGTCTGAATACTTATGACCATGTGATATTTCAGTTTTTCCTTTTTAATAAATTTGCAAAAATTTCTACATTTCTGGCTTTTTCTGTCAAGATGGGGTGCTGAGTGTACATTACTGAGAAATAAAATGAACTTTTTTGATTTTAGCAAATGGCTGCAATGAAACAAAGTGTGAAAAATGTAATAGGGTCTGAATACTTTCCGTACCCACTGTATATAAACACATTTACCCCTGTGTAAAGTAGGCCCTGTGAAATTTAGTTCATTTGCAGATTTTTCAAAACCTCTTTGAAAAATATATATATATATATATATATATATATATATATATATATATATATATATATATATATATATATAAGATTATTATTATTATAAGATTTATAATTTGATTGGAAAAGCTTTGAAAGATTTTGGTTCATATTATGGTTTATCCACCTTCTGATTTCTCATCTTTACATCTTCCATACTGTTACTTTCCACTGTAGTGTATACTGATTTTGAATGCTGAATCAGGAGAAAGCTTTTTTGTGAGTGTGAATAAACAGCAATTCATTGTATAGCATTTGTGGCTCCTGGTATAATCTACCAACTGAGCCCATGTGTCCAAATAAATGTGTCTACACCTTCTAAAAAAGAATCATATCAAATCATCTTTATTGTTTAATGTGGACAGAACTGGTTATGCTGCAAACATTCAGCATGTTGGAGAGAGCCACCTGGTAGGCTCCATGTGTTGACACAGTGTGTGCCAGAAGAAAGGCAGCTTTCCCACAAATTATCTGGTGGCCAGATTTAGACCTGAGCTGGTTAATGCCCAGAGTTAAACTCCTCCAGGTCCTTCTGGCTCATGATGCTACTGTCCCACCCACTCAAAGTCCACTGTCAGCAGTTGGATTGTCACAGACTGGATATGACAAAACACTTTATATTATAAGAGTTGCATTTTTAATTAAGGCTGTCATTACGACAGCTGAAAATAGTCAACATGTAAGTGAAAGCTGTAATATGGCAGCATTGTTTTATGGACTTGTTGATCACACAGCAAGCATTCAAGTTTCTCTGCTGTTGAAGGATCACTTGTTACTCTAATATTAAAATAAAATACAGACTTATTTATTACATTTTAATTCATGCATTATTTGAATTCAGGCAGTCTGTATGACATAGTCCACACCTGTTCTGGGAAAACAAGAGTTGTCTATCAGAGTAGGGATTTCTGGCACAATGTCACCTACTTCTAAAGTGAATGAAGAAGAGGAAAAGTCTAAAGACGTCAACAATCTAGCAACACTTATAGTATACAAACAACTGAATTGGCAGAAAAACACATTTTGGCTTGTGGCCACAACTGACCTGTAATGTTTTACATATTGTGTATCTTCTCGTCATGTCCAGCATTTGCCATAGGATATACTCGTCCCGTCCGTCATAATCCACTTTTGCTGTTTCCGTGGCACAGGAATTGTATGCAGATCTGAAAATGAAGGCATAATCCATGAAATACTAAATTAAAGTTGAAATAGTCCCCACTGGGATGAAGTGTCCAAAACGGATAAAGATCCAGCCAAGATGTGTGGTGCCGTTCTGGCAGGATTGTAGGTCAACACCTGAACTGTTTTGAAATGAAATCAAGCACTGCCACAAAGCAGCGCTGCAGTGAGGAGTGCAAAGAGGATTGATAAGTCAGAAAGCCCCTCTCATTCACCTGTAAAGCTGACAGAGCATTGGCAATAAGACAACGGCAAGATGAATGCTATGTTCTCAGCCTTTGGGCGAGTCAACGAAATCTTTTAAAAGCAGAGATGGCAATTAAATTAAATGGCAATACGATTGAGTGCTTAGTCATATGCTATCTCTTGCATTTTTGTTTTCATTTACTCTGCTCCTGCTTGACTGAATTACTTATCCATAGGGTCTCATTACAGATTTTCAAAACAGTGTTATATTCTCCTGCTCATTGTCTTCTGGTTGTTCTTGCTATATTTGGCTGGTTAATGTTAATGCATGGCAAGGACTAATCTGTAACCAATGCACAGATGTTCTGACAAATTTGTGTCATTGTTGGATATTTTTGTATTGTATGTTATGAGCATTATGTCCCATACAATTGTCATGAAACGTTCCTCAGTATTGATGAAGAAGAGCACTTATTGGGCTGATAGCATCAGCAGGTCTGTAGTCGCAACGGTTGTAAGCTGGTTTAAAGTTTTTGACACTGGCTTTGCTAATTGTGTCCAGGCCCCTAAGGCTGATCTAATGATTTCCCATCTGTCCAACTGTGACTGCGTAGCTCAGGCCTTTCTTGCTGATTACTGTACATCTAAAATAGCTGCCAGGTCTAAGGCAATTAGTTCTACAAGTGCTACCACACCAGCATAGCTCTCTTAAACATGGTAATCATGTAGTAAAGCATCTTTGAATATGTTTAATGAGATATCACTGTTACTAGAAACAGTGAAATAATTTAATTAATTGTAGATCATTCTGATATAACACAGCCTCTATTTGGAGTGCCTGTGAGGTCAAAAACCCAAAAACTAATTAGTGTTAAGGCTGTTTTGACTGTCCACTGATCAGCTAATTCTCCCACACACTCAAGCCAGACCAGAAACAGAACTGACCCTTTGGCCTATGTGCTTGCCAAACATTTCACTTATGCTGGACACAGAGATCTATTTGTGTTGTTGTATCACAAACGCGCTGTGTAAGCATGGGTGTCGTGAGACTACAGTTGGACGGTGAATGCATGTTAGCCTTTGTTGGCAGTCTCACAGAGCTCTTGAAAGTGAAGACATATACAGGTCAGTTAGGGTCAAACTGAAACAAAGATGTTGACCAGAGCAGAGATTCATAGTGAATGTAAAGGATATTCCTTAAATGGGATTTTAACCGAGCCCTTAGCCTGTTCGACAATAAATTTGAATAACAATATCACACAGAGGCCCTGCGGCTTGAGGACACCCAGACTCTTGGGCATGGCCCCAGTAGGCCTGTTTGGTAATCCATCTATGCAACCATCCTGAAACACTTTTTTTCATCTTTTATGAGGTTCACATTTTCAAAGTTCTGCAAACAATTTTCTACTCTTGCACCTAACTACAATAACTACTGCAGGAACAAGTATATCTTACAATGACAACCTCCAAAACCCCTTTGTTTTGAGCTTTAGCTTAGCCATTAGCTCAACATAAGTAACATGATATTAATCTATTCAAAAAAGGTTTACACACCAATAGCCATCTAATGGGGGCTGAACAGAAAAAGAGGTGACAGCAGCATAGGAGGACAAAAATACTGTCACATGGATCGGGTGGCTTAGTGGGGTTAAGATACCCTTGGAATTAAATGCCTTAGTGGCCCACCGAATAGCACCAAATTCAGATTTCAATAAAGGTGGCAGATAATGTGACATGTCATGTACACCATTAATGATATATTGTCCTAAAGAATACTTTAGGTAACGTTATTGCAATGAAAGAGTTTTTTATGCACGATAATAACCTCAGGAAATTGCAGACTGTTTCACTCCTTATCTCCCATCAGATTCGTCCACAGACTCGATTATCCCGCCTCACTGCTGTCACCAACTGGTAGAAAAAAAGACTTACAAAAGTAAAATGTCCCATACAGTACACAGATACCGGCTACAGAATACTGATTTAAAATATATTTTGATGTATTACATTATAGCCTCATAGGCACACTTAATTTCCTTTTAGTTTTACTAATCATTATTATTATTAATTTTTAATTAATTCTTGCATCGCTGTACAAAGAGAGGTCTGGATGACTGAACGCTGTAACAGTTCTGCATAAATTATGATATAGGCCTATTATCAGGACTGTAAATGAAAAGGGGATTGCATACTCAAATAGGTTCAGCATTCACTGATTAATAAGTAAGAATGGTGTCCTTGACCCAATAGGCAAGTGGAGCTTTACTTCGAAATGAAAGTGCCTAGCCATGAAAGCAATGTATGACAACAAAACATTAACACTGCTTTGGAAACAACATTTCCATCGGGTCTATACATTTAAAGTATATCACATACATTTACATATTACTATCAATGTTTTGATGACCTTTACAACGATATATGGCTGTTGCTTATTTGACACGTCAATCATATTTACTGTAATTCAGCATATCTTACATTCAAACATCTTTACATCCCTCCATATCTTACATTTAAACATTCTTACATCCCTCCATCTATCTTATGAGTAACAGTAACAGTATCCATTATTATAGGCTAATTAAAAAAGCACAATACACTCATAAACATCAGACCAGGTATTAGTACAATATGGTGTTTATCTTTTCAATATTTATCCAGTAAAAAATATTGAGGGGTACTGGGCGCAGACTGCATGCTAAAACATGACTAAACTGCTGTCCAGTGGTGGGTCCGTCACCTATTTACATCTATCCTGTAACAGCTGTCAGCTAGAGGAACAGTTACGCTGTGACTGACTAAATGTACTGTGTCCTGTCATAGTTAAACCAGAGACGGTTAATTTAAGTCAAGGTGGCTGACGTTAACTATCCGTATGCCACACATTAAGGATTTTGATTTTGCTCACTACATGGTAAGTAATGTGGTCGTTGACACTAATTAACGTTGTTCAGCAGCCAGGGGCTTCTCGTTAAGCAGTTAGCTAGCTAATGTTAGCATACTTTCTTACTAGCGTAGACGAATGAAGCTCTGAATGTTAGATTTGATAATGTATGTCTAAACATAATGGAAATCAGGGGAAAGTGTCGAAACACGTAGCCAAGATATGAGAGGACACAATTAACGTTAGATGAAAACCTGCGAGAGCTAACATTGCTAACGTTAGCGTTAACGTTTACATGAATTTACTGGCATGATTTGGGATTTCTGTCCGAATGTGTTATATTTGCTAAGTTACCGTTACATCATTTGTTTGTCACGGGTCAGGTAACTAAACGTTAGTCTTAACACCTGGTACTTCCCGTATTTTGATGGTTCAAACATGTTCACGTGTCAAATATTTATTAGGGTATCGGCTAATTTTGAGTATACTAACTTCCACCACAGGCCAAAGACAATCCAGCGGGTTTCCTGATTTTCGAAGCGCCGGTGGAGACTTCGTTCAGGGCTAAAGTGCCACACATATCCCTTCCTCTGTGAACCTGGAAGAGCAACGCCGCCTTGTGACTAGCATCCAACATGACAGGTGGGCAACATCAAACTAAACACATTTACTACACCCGGAGACATAATCACAGCCACCCAAAAGTGTACACTGCAGACGAAGTTGTATGAGCTTCCAAATCCACAATTAATCATTGCTGATTGTGAAAATGTTTTGTGAGACAAGCTTTGCATCAATGTTTAGGGTGTGTGATGTGTTATGTGTAAATTTGCACAGAAATCCCTCACCAGACATTTAGCATGTGTTGGCGTCTGCTGTGGCTACATTCCTTAAACCTCAAGCCCACTGACTGAATGGCTGTCCCACAGTGTCCCTCTCTCCCTGCCTCTCTCTCTGTCTCCTGGGTGAGAGAGACTTCGGGTGGATAGTGAGGTCCATTGTGTCAGTGTGATGTTTTTTAATGAGAGAGGCGCACACAGAGAGCAGAGCTGCTATTGAATAAGGACTAATCGCTAATCTCTTCGATAATACGGCCAATCGTCCTGTGCACTAAGATAAATTACTAAGAAGCCTCAAGACCGGGACATACAAGCTGGTGTTCAGCAGGGACTCTAAGTGAATTTGGATGTTTGTTGGTGTGAAACTTTACACAGAAGTTGGAGTTGGTCTTTCTGTTCAGGCTTGACTAAGGGAAGGTGTATGTTTGCGTCTGTCTAATGTTTATTGCAGCCAAGCTGGGGAGATGAGGATGTGAGTGAGTAAATTTAGCTTATCTATGAAAGAATTGTGAATTACATGAGTGAGTTACATTTTTTTTGTGAGTATTGGTAGGCTTTACTTTTCAAACGTTTATTGGAAATATTACAACCAGAAAATCTGAGATTTTTAGTCTGCTGCTTGTTGCGTGTATGTTTTTGGCTTTGGTTAGGAGGTTTTCTGTCTATAAAAGGAGTAGTGTGTGTCTGAGTGTGTGTGTTTGTGGGTTGTTGTGTGCTTGTTTGCCTGCCATGCCCTTGCCTGAGCCTGATGTCCCAGCCTCTCAGAGGCTGGCACTGGACTGTCGTACCCTTCTGGACCATCGCATTGGCAAGGGTAAGTGACAATACCACCTCTGTTCTCTCTCTGGCTCCTTCTTGGTCTCTAAGTCGCAGGAAGAGGAAATTATTTTACTGAAATGTTGCTTTTCTCCATATGGTTCCATGATGCCCGACAACAATCTGTCATGTTGCCTAAAAGAACATTTTTGTTTGCCAGTTGACTTGCTCTGAGCTGCCTCCTGTCCTGGGAATCAATTCATCTTATTATTTTGTAGTTTGTAGAGGGTCATTAAGCACTTGAGTAGGCCAACATTAAAAGGAACACTGGCTGTGATTGGTGCTTGGCACAGGTTGCTGTTAAACAGTGTTGACTGATTAAAGGGAAATTTCATTCATTTTCAGTCTGGATCTTAATGTTGACTAATTCATAAAATCTTACGCTAGTAAATGCTGTATGTTGGATAAGAGAAATGTTTGTTCTTCCATCAGAAAGAGATGCTTACATCTCCACAGGGAATATTGCTGATTAGACGGCAACCGGAATTTCTGGCATTCGAGAGTGAGGAAAACGAAGCTTGATTGTAAACGATAATGATCATTCAAACAACGTTATATCACACAAGACCCCTGTTATTTAAACCCAAGAAAGAAAAAAAAAAAAAAAAAAAAGGATTTCACAGTAAGCATAGGGATGAACTTATCCTGAAATGAGTTTATTAAAAGTATCACAATTATTGCATACTAATACTAAACTGCAGTGAATTGCAATGGATGATATTTCCATGTAGTAGTAGGATACAGCCTAAAGATGAACAGCTACAGTATGTCTGAATCTTTTATCTTTTTATTTGCTGCCCAACTGAGAACAATTCACCAACATCTTTAATTCATTGAACCGGTCCTGATGGAGCCCACTCTCTTCTTGTTCAATCAGTGACAGCTGAGCACTTTTGGTAATTGAAAAACCAAGCTTTATAATGGCTCTTTGCTTTCTCACAACGTGTAAGCCGGTTCTATCTTAGATTGTTTTGAAAACGACTTTTTAAATGCTGCTAGTCGGTCTTGAAAATTCATGCCATGTTTGGAAGTGATTTTTAAATGTTTTGGAAAAAACTAAAGAAAGGGAACCAAAAAGGTTAAGTAGGCATACATATTATTTCAAGCACTCATTCATGCTTTTACAATGACCCTGCAGTGTCGTCAGCTTTACGGTTTCACTGCAATTTTGTGCATTAGAGCCAATTATGTGAACATCATATCTGGTTTTATGTTTGTCACAGTTTTACGGCTGTGTTGTAATGTAGATAAAAGCATTGGTTTATATGGTTTGCTCATGCAGCAGTGCATTGATGTGCAGGGGAGAAGCTCTGTCATGAGTGAGCCAGCTGCTGAACAGCATTGTGTTTATGCACTATGGTTTTGGAAAATTAAACCTGGAAGAGAGAGAATCAATAGTGAGATCTTGAAAAGGATATTTCACAGTTTTGCATAAAAAAAGCAAATATAATAAAAAATAATTGCACAGATATTTTGGTGTTGGGCTTGAAAATGGAAGGAAATGTGGTAGAAAGTTGCATTCAAGCATAGAAGGGAAAACTGAAAGTAAGTAAAGCAGGAAGCATGGAAAGATTAATGATGGAGAGAAGGGAAAGAGCAGGGGGTGGAGAGAGGGAGAAAAGGAGATTGCGTGGGTGGGAGGTCTTCTCCCTTTCTATCCCTGTGATGCATATTTCTTTATTATTCTCTCCCCAACTGCCCCCTTTCTCTGTTTCTTTTTTTCTGGAACTGAGAAAAAATGATTAGAAGTGAGGTGGGTGTGTTTGTATGTGCGCCTGCATGTGAGATCTGCACTACCCTCTTCAGAAGGAGCACTATTGCAGAAGACAAATGGGAAAATCCAAGGTCATCACGGCATGCTTCTCTCTGACGTTGTCTTTCAGCCCCCTTTTGTGTGTGTGTGTGTGTGTGTGTCGGCACGGCAGGGAGTGTGTGTGTAATTCAGTGCATCCAGCCAGGCTCTGCACCAATCACGGTGCGCATTTTAGCGACAAGCACACGTGCAGGCATTTATACCAGAGTGAGCGGTGTGTGTGTTTGTGTGGGTCTTTTAGTGCCTCTTGGCACAGCAGTGTGTGTATAAGCGACTGAAGCTGCATTAAGAAAACATAAGCGTCTGTAGTGAGCGACTCCAACATCACAATCGATGTACGGTAAGAATAACAGTCACTCTTCCATTGTGTATCTGTGTGTGTTCCTTTGTAAGCATGCGTGTAATGTGAAGCAGCCAGCGTTCAGCCAGTTTTCCTACATTCTAAAAACACGTTTCCTCTTTGCTTTCTTGTCATAGACTGCAGCTGTCACTACTGTGTCTTGTCTGCTTAAAGCGCATTATGGGAACTTGGACTCTGGTTAGAGCAGGATACTGCTCTATTAAATTACAGCATCAGCTTCCGAGGAGACACCGCTTTGAAGATGTTTATTTTTGGTAATAGATACTTCAGTCTCAACACTTTTTACTCAAATAGTTTGCTTTGTTATATTGAAGGTGGTAACATTGTGTCCTCTACATAACATAGTCAGCTAACTGTTGTAGTTGATCTGATGTGATAGACTCTGTGAGATGTTGTCAAGCTTACATGTTAGACTAGATGTTGACTTTTTTTTAAATTTTTTTTATTCTTTAATGGTTTTCATGATTTTTCAATAGTATCTTCAATCATGCTTCATTGAAAACAGGAAACGTAGTATACTGTATGTGCTGTTAAAAGTTAAAATGTGTGGTACTTTTCTGTGAGTTAATGAGAAAATGCTCTTGGTATTAGCGTTTGCTGTAGCGTTGGTGTTTCGGGGACATGATATATATAGCTCATTGATTAGCACTAAATCAAAAATGTAGTCTGCTTTGAGTTTGTAGACTATTGATAGAAAAAGGCTTTTGTCAGTACGCTAATAAAAAACAACACAGATACTGCACACTGGAAGAACAAGCTCAGTAGGCTTCACTATGTAGCGCACTGGTTAGCTACTGTATGGAAATAGTTCTCTGGGCTTGAGTCCTTCATAGCCCAGTTTCAGTGCCTGTTTGACTGTGATTCATAGTGTGTCGGATTGCCCTAGTGTTATGAGGATTTGTTGGCAGCCGGATCTGTACAGTGCATCAGTATGTTGGTCACATTATACCAGCCATGTTTGCTTCCACCCACGCTGGATCGAATGTGTGCGTTGAATTTGACTTGTACACATGGAAAAAAAGAAATTGTACATATGCCTCTGCAAAGTGTGTGCACTATGCATGCATGTCTATAGCCTGAACATACATTCTCAATGGAGTAGGGCTTGTCGTGACTGATGTTGTGGTTATATATGCAACACATTTAAATAGTCATACCGTGGGTGACAAAAATTCCCATTTCTTACTCTTTGTCATGGTTTCCCTAATGCCATCAGCCCCTTCTCTACCCTAGTCATCTCCTCTGCTCCTATATACTTACACTCTACTCGCCTCTTTTCTTGTTTTCTCTGCGTATTTGTAGATTCTGGTGTGTGATTGCATTTTACTGTGTGCAATCTACCGTTTAAGGATGTTTTGTCCGTCTTTGTTTGCTGATTTAAAAATAGCAGGACTTGGTCTGTCTCTCCCCCCTCCCTCTTATGTAATAACACCCCTGAAAGACAACATGCTTTGTAACCATCATAAGAAGTGTCATGTATAATGCACAGGTATATACGCACAGAATGTAGGTGGCTACAGAGTGTTTGCTTCTGTACATTTGTATGCTGGTGTGAGTCTGGCCTGTAAAACCAGTGCTTTGCATGACAGGTGAAGGTGAGGTCTAAATGTTTATTGAGGGTTCTGTCTCTCTTGCAGACACAGACACACACATATCCAAAGTGTGTTTGATATTCTCTTTGCAGGACTATCTTTACTCTCTCTTGTCAGCCATGTGACTTACAGCAGAGCAGCTTCGGGACACCAGGTGCAGATACGATACTGGGATGATGTGCCTACTTATCAAACACTACTGTGTGTGTGTGTGTGTGTGTGTGTATGTGTGTGTGTGTGTGTGTGTGTTAGTTTGATTATTATATTCCTCCTAGATGAATTCCTTTTGTCTCAGATGTTAATGCACAAACTATGAAAGTGCACAAGTCTTTCAGAGCAATGTATTTTTTGTTTGCCCCCGTTTTTCTCCCTGCTCTCTCTATCTCTCTCACCCTAATGTGGAAACGTTAAGCTGACATCCTGGGGGAAATGGAGAGTATAATCTGTTAATGTACCAGCCCATTGTTACGGGGATAAAAATAGCATTGTGATTGGCTGGCTCCTTGCTGTGGTGATTTGAGGGGTGGAAACCCCCTCACATGTGTACACATAATGCACACGTAAATTAATTCTGCATGGGTGTGTAGCTTAGCATCCAGTCAGTGAAACAAGTAAGAGACATCACACAGGCCAAAGTTCCCCAAGTCTGGTGCACCAGGCTGCAGAGATGTCCGCCTTCTCCTTATTATCTAGTTCTGTCTACCAACAACCAGTAATTCATTGTTCCGTGCGAGCGTGTTTGTGTGTGGGTTTATGTGTGAGTGTGTATGGTGCCGCTTGGTGTCCAGCCCCTAAATGTGTTGTCAGCTTGCCATGCAGAGTGGGTGGATGTCGTGAGACCCCCCCTGTGTGTGTGCTTTTCACCACTGTCATCCAAATTCTTGTCCACCCACATTGCTGATCTCTCTTAGCTTTTTCCACACTAACCCACAATTATTAACACTGGAACAACTTTCTTTATTTTTTAACACAACTCTGAAGCTATACAGTATTCTCTTGGCGTGGCAATAAGGCAGCCGGAGTCATTTCCAACAGAAACATGGTATTGCAGGACATTTGTAAGTCCTAAGTACGTTAGGAGCAGAATATGTTCATGTTTAAAATGATTGCAGTTGCATTTTAGACCTGGAACAATTCATCGACTTGTCAATTTATTGACAACAATTCTGATAATTCGATTCAAAGAAAGCGTAAAACATGCACATACAAAAATCACGGGTTTCAGCTTCTCAAATTTGAGGACTTGCTGCTTTTCTCCGTTTTCATAATTTAAACTGAATGTCTTTAGGTATTGGGCTGTTGTTTGGACATAAAAATCAATTTAAAGATGTTCTTGAAACTGTCATGGAACTTGTGATGGGCTTTTGTCACTATTTTCTTACTGATTAGTTGTTAAATTTAAAAAAAACAAGTAAAAACAAAACAAAACAACAACAATGGATGAATTAATAATGAAAATAACCATTAGTTGCAGTCCTATAGCATTTCTAGTTATAGTGACCAGTATGTGTTACGTGCCACTTTGAGCAACCTTAACACATGCAGAAACTACTTTTCTGCTGTAACATGAATTAGCTTAATGTCTCAAAAAACTATTCAGATGTTTAGTTTAAATTTATATTAACGCTGCGAGCAATTAGCCTACTAACTGACCTTAAAAAAACAAAACAATTGTAGCAACTTTACAGTCACACAGAAAGTACCTATGAATAGAACTGCCCCCTTTCCTTCTGTCCCTTCACGGCCTTTTCACACTCCCTCTATCTGTCTGCCTCTCTTAAAACCAATTGTAATGGAAAACTCTGATGCTTGCAGTGCACCACGGTAGTGGAAATAACACATTCATTGCTACACCCAGCTGATTGTTTTTGGCACAAAAAGTACTGTTTTCCCTATATAAAAAACAACCTTTTTTCAATGATATCACTCTACTCCTCCCAAAATCTCTTATCTCTACTGCTGACAGGGAGGACAGGACAGATTTGTGCTGGACAGAGAAGATGCAATAAGTAGCACTAATCTGTGACTCATTCAGTGCATCACAATCCACCTCCCCCATCACACTTGCATCTCTCTTTCTCTTTAGTTGCCTGTGTCACTCTTTGTCCTCCACCTCTTCTTCTCTACTCTTGGGACCTGCTGAATTTTTTTTTATTGGCGAATTCCTATACTCAGGCCCCGGGCCAATATAGCGAAGGTGGTAGAGAGGGAGGTTGGGTGGGTGCGGGAGGAAGAGATGGAAGGATGGTGGACGGGAGGGAGGGAGGGAGGGTAAGTTGCAGAGACCTCATTTGTATTTGAAGGAATGGAGGAGACAGGAGCAGCACTATGAATAGACACATGACTCTCGGAGATAAGCCGGAGTGCCAGCAATGCTCCTGCTGCAGAGTTCAGCAGAACTTTTAGAGAGCAGAGGACCTGAACCAGAGCGGGTTTTCAAGGACATCCTGCCTGTACTGACTGCCCTCCTCCCAGTTGTAGGTCACTGATAACATACCAGAAGGCTAATGAATGCAAGAAGGTAGCCCAGAAGAGGGAGCATTATTAGGGTGACTGTGGCTCAGGGGATAGAGCAGGTCGTCCAGGGTTAGTGATTCGATCCTCTTGTCCACATGTCAGTGTCCTTGGGCAACACAGTCACTCCCAGATTGCAGCGCCTTGCATGGTAGCTTGCTGCCATCGTGTGTGAATGACTTTTGGCTAAAAGCTCAAAATTAAGGTAGCCATTCACCCTTTATTGCCTTTGGAGCCTCATTGCTTTGGTGTAAAAGATGGTTTCCACACATACAGTACCCATAGGGCTAACCAATTGTTGTCCTTCGTTTGAAATAATTGCGTATGACGTGTTCGACAGGTTCTTTTCATAAAACTCACATTATTGTCGTTGTATCTGTCATTATATGTTTTAAAATTATTGGTAATGAACAACAATATTAAACTTGTTAAGTATGCAATTTCATATTTAAATCATCATTACATTACATTCATTTAGCTGACGCTTTTATCCAAAGTGACTTAAAGTTGCTACATATGTCAGAGGATGCACGCCTCTGGAGCAACTATGGGTTAAGTGTCTTGCTCAGGGACACTTTGGTTGATGTATCACAGTGGGAATTGAACCCAGATCTCCCACACCAAAGGCATGTGTCATATCCACTGAAAAAAACGTGTCATATCCACTGTGCCATCACCACACTCATCTCAGTTCACTCCATGGACTTATAGTCACATTAACACAAACTGGACATGGAGGCGATATAACATAGAGCTGAAACGATTAGTGGATTGACAGAAAATGAACCAGAGACTGTTTTGATAATTTATTAATCATTGAAGTCATTGCTGCTTCCAGCTTTTCAAATGTGAAGATGCGCAGTTTAAAAAAAATAAATGTTCTAGTCAACTGAATATCTGTAATTTTTGGACTGTTGGTCGGACAAAAAAACATGCAACTTGAAGACACCTCCAGCTCGAAAAAGTGAATTAGTGAATCCTTCACTATTTGATCGACTTAACCATTCATCAATGAATCAAAATCAATCTGTAATGTTAGTTTCAGTCCCATTATATTTTGTGTGGGGTCCACATCTTTTTCTCCTCTTGTTTTCCCATTTTTTTATGTATTGTATTTTTTTTGGGTGTATATCACATGGATATTAATACTGCACAGGAAACATGTTGTGTGTCTTGCAAAGTGGTGTTATAGCTGGGCTCAGCTCATCCATTTGCATTGGTTAGGCAATTAAGCAGTTGGCAATTCAGTAAATGTCTGGTCAGTATGCTCTCAGAATGGGGTTTTAGTGCCACATCAGGAAAAAATGCTTCAATCGGTGTAACAGCAAACTAAAATAATGAATAATGGAACAATTTTCCTTTAGGAGAATAGAAGGAAGGAAACTGATGTCATGAGCAAGGAAGGAAGGAAGGAAGGGGAGAAGAAAAGGTTTTTCTTTGCAGATTGTTATGCTTTTTTCTAACATACACTAAATTTCATTTGTCTCTATTTGAAGTGTCAGAATATCCATTAAACTTGACCTACTTTTTGTCATTCTCTTTTGTGACTCCTAAACTCATATATCCTTGGTTGGTGTAAGCAGGAAGAGGATAATTGTTATGCAGAGCTACATGAAGGGTTAAATAATGCATTTAGAGTTTTTGGAGGTTATGTCTCAGTTTTTTTCTTTTTCGTTTTCTTCATTCTCCCAGGGTCTCTTTATGACTCACCACTGCTGAATTCCTTCAACCAATCAGAATCCAGCTCTCCCTTTGCTGCCTAGCTTGCCTTTCTCCTCGATGCAAAGTCATAAAAATCTCCCTTCAGTGTGTTGCACTTTTCTGTTCAAGTCTGTCTTGATTGCATTGACAGAAAGAGAGACTGTGTGTGTGTGTGTGTGTGTGTGTGTGTGTGTGTGTTTTATTATCTCGACCTGCCACAACTGTGACAGTGACTGGAATTGTCTTGTGGCCACATTCTTTCCATAACTGGCTTTCCTCAGATGTCTTTACACAGAATTACCTTCAGTTAGCCAAGCTTCAGTTTAACAGAAGCTTCATAGAGATGAAACGATCTTCAGGTTTTTAATCTTGGACTCAGTAGTTTGGTGATTTTACTTCAACATTTGGCATTTGGTATTCTTATTCTTGCAGGGTATTTGACTATGCAGTTTTGTAAATGCTTGCTATATGTTTTGCCCTGATATACAGCAGGCTAGACAGTCTCGTCAGTATTATCTTGTTTGCTTACCCACGGGGGTGGATCTACAGGCGGGCAAGGGGTAGAGGTGTAATGATAAATCCATCTGGATTGATATATTGATTCAATGATCCACGATCCAATATTATCGATGCAAAGTGAAAATATCGATACATATAGTCTGTAAGATTCCCCTTTACTTAAGATTCCCACTTTATATTTATTATTTTTATTAAAAAGAATAGTTTGTTTTTAACTTAAATGTCTGGAAGAGCTCAGTTATAAAACTGACAAATCATATTTTATTTGATTTTTTGAGTTTCTATAAATGTAACTGTGTTCAAAAGGCTTATATCGTCTCATATGGATCGCAGGCCCCTGAATTAAATGAAATAGAAATCGTATCGTGACAGACTTTAAGATATCAGCAAATATCGTATCGTTGTACAAAGAATCAATATAATATCGTATTGTAATAAAACTTACGATTTACACCCCTAGCAAGGGGGGGTAGCTGCCCCCCAACTGTAGAGCCTTGCCCCCCCCCAGCTAACCCTAGTGTGTTTTTATTCTCCTTTCATATAAATTGCAGTACATTAGCATAACATGTCATGTTATTCAGTAAAACAACATGTTTTTAGTTATTTCTGTTGTATATGTTATAGGGTTAGATATGCAGAGAAAAACTGCATACCATACTGCCTACCGTCTTCCCGTGCCACCCTGCCAAGACCTCTTGCCACCCCTTTGCCACACCATTTTCTATATACGCCACTGTGTTCCCATTTTTATTTTATTAGCTGCATCTGTGCTTTCCTTGCTGACAAGTCAATTTGGCAGTTGTTACAGCTACACAAGTTAAATGCTCGTTCTTTCTTTGTTTAATCTTTATGTTCTATGACATGCTTTTCATCACCTAATTTTCCATCACTACCTCTGTGGTGATACAGTATGTTATTAATGTGAAGTCATAATTAGTTGCTGTCTTAGAATGACTGTATATCACTGATTAGTGTCAATAACTACCTACTGTACACCTACAGTATGTAGGGTGTCTAACCTTACCTTTTGGAACAAGTGGCCGATAGTTTCTTTATTACATCGGCACTGTGTTCTTTCATTTACACAGGCTTACACAGAACAGACGAATGGTGCTGCAAGCGAGCCTGGATGAAAAAAGAAGACTTGTTTACTTGTTATTTTTCTCTCTCTTTGTTTTTATTGCATTTGTGCCAGTCATGCTGCACAAGTCTAATTGACCATCTCTCTCTTTCTTTTGTCTTCCTCAGGGGTTTGTGGTTGTTGCGGGGCGCTCAGGCCTCGGTACAAGAGACTGGTAGACAACATCTTCCCAGAAGACCCAGAGGTGAGAAGCTCAAGTGACTTTGTGTTAGGGCTGCTTGATTATGGAAAAAATATAATCACAATTATTTTGGTCAGTATTGAAATCACGATTATTTAACGCGATTACTCATTGACTTTTTAAATAGATGTTGCATTTATTGAACTTAAAAAAACAGTGAAACAGTTAAACAAATCAAAAAAACAGATGACACCTTAAACCAAAAAGACAGTGTTATGATAATATCTTAGATGTAGGAAGGCAACACAGCCTTTTTTTTCCTGTCTTCAAACCACAGACCTCAGCTTTGCTACCGTTTGAGATCTGATACAGATGACTCATAAAGAGAATTCATTTGAGTGGAGAAGAAGGAGCTGATTTGTTGCAAAAGTTGTATTCAAAAGTGCCTCTTTGCTACCGCAGTAACCCACTTTAGCAATCTGATCTGAGGACAAAACTGCAGTACACGGGACAGTAGTACACGCAGACCTCATTTCCCTGTTTTGTTGGGTGCATGTGCACCTGCACATTGTGCTCCCAAAAAGGGAGTTTAAGTTTGGCTCTATGCTGCTGTGGCAAAGACTGTAAATAATGGTATCCAAGTTCAACAAGTTTATGAAGCTGTCTGATAACATTTACTCAAAATGATGTCACACTGTGTGAGCATGTGGGTGTGTTTGTACACATTTATTGTATTTCAGTGGTTCTCTCAGATAATTGATGTTAAGGTGCTTTAATATAGGTTGTATTCTTTGCATGTATCACCTGCACGTACACAAAAAATATCCCCATAGTAGTGTGCAATAGTTGAAATTGGATTGGATATGATGGAGTTTATCATTGGGAAGAGACTACAATTTACTCTGTACTCTATAGTAGCACCACTTTTCAACTGAAGGGTGTTTTAGAGCCTGCTGAATTCCAGCCACAGAATGTTTTAGAGAAACGAACAGAAGCAGAGCTAGCGCCCTGTGCTGACCTTAAACATAACCATTGAATTAATGCTACATATCATAGTGGAAAAAGCACAGCTGGAAATAATAAAGTTAATGACGGCTAAATTCCATTTAGCTGCTTCAGTTTCCTGGTCCTGGTATTGTGCATGCCAGCTCACTGTCACACTGTCATGAATTACTGGGACACTTTAAGAGATCAGTTATCAGTAATGGTGCGTGTGCTTTTTTTTTTTTTTTAAACTATGGCAAGTCAAAATGTAGTTATTGCTCACATATCCCCAGCTCAGTGTGGCTGACTGTGACTGTTTGTCTCCCAACGTTTCACCAAAAAAAAAACCTAGGATCTTTTGTGAATGATGAACGATGTGCTTCTGCCCATGTATCACAGTTCACTGACTGCAGGTTTTGGCTTTTGCCTGAATGTAAATGGGATCTCAGTTTTTAGCTCTCTCCTCCCCCTGACCTGACTGAAGAGCAGTGAAGTAGCTCAAGGGGGAAACTTAGTGAACTAGTTATACTCTTACAATTTGGGTTTTGAAGAGAAGTGCACACTTCAGTATGCACACTATTGCATTAGCTCAGAAATGTTTATGGAATAGTAGTGGAATACATTAATTTGTCATTACCTACCATTTGTAATAACCTATTAACCCCGATCAAAATACTACTACTACTCTTGAATTTCCCCTTGGGGATCAATAAAGTATCTATCTAGCTAGCTGATATGTTTTCTAAGTGGAAGCAAACAGAGTGGCCTCTTTGTTTAGTGGACATGATACCAGCCTCATGTACATCTCCTCTGAGAGTGACTGAACTTTCATTTTGGGTGAACTACTCCTATAGGATTCTGAACAATGTAAATGAACCTACCCTAAAACTTTCTTATTTTTCCCTTTCTTTCCCTTTCTTTCTATCTGTGTCTCTGTCACCCTCCTAGGATGGGCTGGTGAAGGCCAACATGGAGAAGCTGACATTCTATGCCCTGTCAGCTCCAGAGAAGCTCGACCGTATCGGAGCCTACCTGTCTGAGAGATTGTCAAGGGATGTGGCCCGACACAGATATGGGTGAGAATCACCAGTCAATCGACATTCAAAACAGTCTCTCGAAAAAACGTTTCAGCTGACTCTGCCCTGGCAAATACTGTTTGCACATTTTGTGTATTATTTATTCTCTGCCACACATTAACTTGACTGATTTTGAATTCAGCACAACTGAAGCTAATACATTACAATTTTAAAAGATTTGAAGTTGTCTTGCTATGAAGTAATAAGGAAAAAGTGGTGCATGGAATAGCCTTTCATTATACAGATTTACATTGACAGTCCATCAAAGAGCTAAAGATGCTTTAAAGATCCCCATTTAAAGGCCTGTCTAATATGATACATATCACATGTATTTCACATGCAAACTGGATAAGGAACTGTACAATTATGCCATTGGATTTACAACAAATATGTCTTAATATGTATTAAGTATAGAGGGAGGCAGGTTGGTCTTGTTTTTTTAACAAAAAACCACCATGGCTGGTGTAGGTTCATCGACGGTGATCTTTCTGTACACTCTGTACTTAATTTATATGCTACAGAAGTTGTTGTCTTTAATGACTCATGGTTAAAACGCACTGTGATGATTCTCACCAATGTAAACAGAGTCCAGCTGAAATCTGTTCAATATGCGAGGAGTTCGTCTGGCAGAGCTTATCACATTTTTATTCCTGTTGCTGCTATGGGCAGTTAGACGTTTAGAATTTATGCACTATTTTATTATCCATATAATGTATCTAGACACAGATTGTATTGCCTACAGGGTTAATGGTGTCATCCATATGTTTCTGTCTCTTTTCTCTCCTCTTCAGGTATGTGTGCATAGCCATGGAAGCCCTGGACCAGTTGCTGATGGCCTGCCACTGCCAGAGCATCAACCTGTTTGTGGAGAGTTTTCTCAAGATGGTGCGCAAGCTGTTGGAGTCAGACAAACCCAGCCTGCAGATCCTAGGAACGAACTCTGTGAGTTTACAGGATTATAGTCCGAGCATTTTGTTTAGCTAGGGCTTTATTCCTTGTGGAAAAAGTACAGTGTCAAAAGTATCTACAACAAATATGCATCACTGTAATAACTTTATACTGTACGTCTTGAAAGTTAGTTGGTGCATTCAGGAGAGAGCAGATTCTCTATTCAACTTAGTTTGAAACTACTGTATGATTGCATTTAATATTATTTTTTTTCTTTGATATTCTTTTGAAGGATGTTCAGTTTAAATTTACTGCAAAAGCCAAATATAGACAATTTTATGCTGTACATATAATGTAATTAGCAAAACAAATTTGCCTGGCCATAAATCCTTGGTCACAAGAAACAACAAAAAACCTAAGGCAGCTTGTTTTACTAATACACATTTAGATAAATACCCACATCCTCGAACTATTAGTCACTAATGTGCCTTAGTTTTTAAGCTTTTCTGTTTAACAAATTCTGCCCATTAAAGTGGATGTAGGGGTATTATCTTATCTAAAGTTGACAGGGCCCATTTACTCTGCTGATGTGATGGCACAAAGTAAAATATGTTAACCTTGAAGATCAGAGCTAAGCAAGAGAATGGTGGGCAGAGGGAGTGGGAGTGATGAGCATCCTCTGATGTGAGAAGCGACTGTCGGCCCGGTCGGCAGAGGACACGTAAAGGAAATCAGATTAGCTGCAGACCACAGTGGCAAAGCTCTGCAGTCATTTACACAGATTGACGTGACAAGCCAGCCTTTCGCTCATAATCTTCAAGCTATAAATCTCCCTTGCACACACTCAAGGGTGTGCATTTAGGACAAATGTGATGTTTTGTGATGTGCTAGAAAAGACTGAGGGCAAGGGGTTAGCTTCTTCTGGTGTAACCTTTGTTTGAAACATAATATTCTATAATATCAGCTCTCCATCACCTATGGTTTGAGACCCTATTCTGAAAGATTTCTTTTTGACTTTGGATCAAATAGAGAGTCCATTTCAGCAGACACAGAGTTGATACATTGATACCTGGAAGCTGCCCAGTGTTATTGCCGGTAATACTGGGCAACTTTGGGGTATCAACTGCTGCAGCTATTTACTGCAGCAGTTAAGCAGTTGTACAGAAGTATTTTTGGGTTCACTTCATTTCATTTGCTCAAGGGTGCTTCATTTAATTTCAAAACCAATTCCAACACTCATCTTGTAAAAAGGAAATACATTCACAAGGGGCTTCTCTCTCTCGATAACTTTTTTTGTTTTTGTTTGTGTTACTGGACTAATCCAGCCTGTATTTTTAAATAGTGAATTGATGCACTTTAATTACCATCTGCTGTATTGTTAATTCGTTATATAATTCTGGCTTCAGGTAGCATCCGCTTTGTCTTTATTCTAAAGAAATCCAGTTCATAATTTATTAATTGGAGAGGGTTGTGAAGCTAAATGTCAGTGACAGCGTGTTTAAATGGTGACATTTCCTGGCTCAGTGGGAGAGCCCCCCCACTGCCCTGTGCTTTTCTTAATGAGATGTTATGTCGCTGTGGTTTGGCTTTAATTTAGGAGATATTCATCATGGGGATTTAGAGTTATTTCATTAAAGTTAAAGTTTTTAATCAAACTGCAATAAACTCGTAACAAACGTGGTCCTTTGAGGAGCAGACTTATTACTATTATTAAATCTATTCATTTGTAGATTGACATGAAAATGCATTTTATTTTTCCCCGTCTCTTCTTCCCTTCTCAGTTTGTGAAGTTTGCCAACATAGAAGAGGATACACCATCGTACCACCGCAGTTATGACTTCTTTGTGTCGCGCTTTAGTGAGATGTGCCACTCTAGCTACGAGGACCCTGACATCCGTACTAAGTGAGTGGACAGATGCTTGATTGCACTCAAGGCAGAATCATTAAGTAACTGCTGTTTTTAGACCGCTTCAGGAAGTCTCTTTTAGACTACCACTGCCTCTGGACATTTGTTTTCATCTTTGTCAAAAATAAAATCTTTTAAAAAAGATCTTGTCATCTGCTGAAAATAGACAAAGTGACATCTTTGAACAGTTAAACATAGCTTTGCAGAATTAAAAAAGGGTAACTGCCAAAACACTGAGGGATACAGACTAAAAACCGGACAAAAATTTGATTTCCTAAATAGAATAATCTATTTGTAGATTCAGTTACCAGTGAAACGATGTCTGATTTCTGATCTTCTATTTCTGTTACCTCCAGGATCCGCATGGCAGGTATCAAGGGCCTGCAGGGCGTGGTGAGGAAGACTGTGAATGATGAGCTGCAGGCCAACATCTGGGACCCTCAGCACATGGACAAGATCGTCCCCTCTCTGCTTTTCAACCTGCAGAGTGGAGTGCGCACAGAGAGGTAAATGTTCACTGGAAAATGTGAACTGATAGCTTGGTATGTTTCTGTTCATCAGACCTGTCACAGATATGTAATCAGATAATTTAGGCATACTGCCACATGACCCCTTTCCAGTGGTTTTTGAGATCACTTCATCATTTGGCTGCATTGTTTTTTCCTAACGATTTCCTTTATATGTATGATCGTATGTGATAATATGAAGAAAATAGGTTTAGGTATTTTTTTTTACCTACTGAAAGACTTGTTTTTCAGTAAAAGTGAGACAAATAAAATAAAGTGCTCAAACACACTATCCTGACAGTAGTTAAAGGCAGGTAAATACAGTCCCCGGTGTTACCACGTCATCCTCACACAACAGGCCAGGCTGTTCCGACAAAGTCGACGACCCAGAATAAGTCAGCGTTGACCCTCCATGCCTCAGTCGCAAAGTCCAGAGCCATTGTGTTGTAGCCAACTGATGCCATTTGTATCAACGTTAGGCCATATTTCTCCTGGCAGTCTATCCATCACCAATGTCATTCATTATCATTGTCATTACTGAGTGAACCCACTGACAGCTCTGCTCCTCTTATGGGCATCTGTTTGCCCACCTGCAGCATCCAAGGACACAGACACCCACAGATAGGGAGAACAATTCAAGGAGAAAGGGGGAGAGCAAGAACAGAAATAGTGCAATGGGTGGAGAATAAAAAGCATCACAATTGCATTGAGAGCTAGAGGTTGCCAGTGAGAGACGGAGAGATGCAGAGTCTGGAGCCTCCCTTTCTTGGCATTAATCCACATTCTGAAATTCACTTTGACGTCAATGCCGAGATCTGATGGTTTGGGGAGCAAAGGGGGAGGGCAGCGAGAAGAACATTGGGAGATTGGGTGGACGGTTGATATTAAATTGCAGTGATGGAAATGTGGAGATTATTGAAAGAGAAAGACAGACAGATGGACAGAAAGAGACAGACGCACTCCTAACAGAGAGACACATTTCCATCTCAGCTTCCCATCACTCTGGGTGTGTTATGAAGCCGTCCCTTGTTGTGCATCCTCAGTCATTACAAGCCATAATATCCACAGCAGTCAGTACAGTCTAATTAAATTCACAGATGGTGCATTCTTCTCTACATTAATTCCCATGCACATGTACAAGTTCATTAAGATCAACTTCGGTACAGTTCTAGCAAAGCCTTCTGACAGCTGAGACTAATTCCTGGAGAGAGTTCATTTCTGGAGATACTCAAATCTTTCTCTGAGCCCTGTTTTGTGAGTTCAAAAACAACTACCAGCAGCATGATTGATTGGTTTTAATGTAGAGTGTGTAGAGGTCTCCAAAGGCTTTCTGTTCCTCAAGCCATTTTCCTCTAGGCATTGCCTCAGCAAAAAATGTTAACAGAAATGGTCCCCGCCTTTAACATGCTGACAATGACATGCTGACATGCTAAAAAATAGCCTCTGTGAATTGTTTGTGGAAAGCAGATACGATGTCAGATTGCCGTAGCCAAGAAGGCTTCGATATGATGGTGATGCTGATTTCTCCTTATGCTTAACGTTTTGCGCTTGTGAGTTTCCACATCATTAGACAAAACTGTGTAGTGAGGGACTTTTACGATGACCTCAGAATGAAGTCCCCCGTGGGTGTTTTAGATGCACGTTTTAATTGGACGGGACAATGGCAGTGGCTTTGAAAGCATTATTAGTTACTGCTGAAAAAGAAGCTAAACATTTCAACAACATCAGCTTAGAACTTAAGAGTTTTCCACATTGGCAGCACTAAAAGAAAATGACTTTTGGTCTGTGCCCTTAAAGTTAAGAATTAATCCTTTATTTTCCATTGCTCCTCAAATGTCTATTCTGGAGTTGAGTTAAGTAAGCCACCGAGAGCCACCGACATTTCCTCCACAGCAGCAGCAGGCATGATGAAAGAGTGAGGCTGTTAATAAATAATGTCATCATTGGTGGGCCAACCGACGCTAGTCATGACTAAGATGGAGTTGTATTGAATGTTTTAACTATGTATGAGAACAAAGACAGGCTGGACCCGGAGTGAGTGCCCACAGATATACAAACTTACACCGGTACATGTCCCCCCCATGGTGATAACAGATTTGTGATACACAAATGCGCATACACAGTCTCTCAATTTTCACTGCAGACAAACTGGAAAAGGGAAAGTCAGAGGGAAGGCTGCAGTGACGAGGAAGTCCAGAGGATGTTTTTGTGTAAAAAAAAAATAAAAAAAATTGAGCCTTGGAAATGTTAGTGTTATTGAATCAAATTGATTTCAAACTCCTCTCTCTCTCTCTCGCGCTCTCTCTCTCTCGCTGTACCTCTCCTTCCCCTCCCGACTCGACTTCTCCTCCCTTGCTCTTTCCCCTCCTCTCCCTCTTTTCTGCTTCCTCACCTGCATCACTCCCTACAAGCCGCTCCCCCTCTCCGCTGCAGGCGTCGGAGAAAGAGAAGGAAAGCCCGGTGGAGCTGACGGAGCGCTGCTTCAGGGAGCTGCTGGGACGAGCCGCCTACGGCAACATCAAGAACGCCGTCACGCCCGTGCTGATGTGAGACAGTCCCACAAACCCTTTTTATCCTCTTTTTTTGATTTGCTCCTTTATGTATTTGTTGTTTTGGGATGCATTGACTAAACCTGCAGGAAGGATGCATCTTAATGCTATGTTGCAGCATTTTTATCTGTGCACTGATTGACACGAGGTGGTGCAACAAAGTCAGCGCAAGGTTACATTGTTGTTCCAGACTAGTGCATAATTGGCATGTTCCAAGGTTATCTTCTATGATGTTTTTATTTAACTTTGGATGTCTCCAAGCCTGGTCCTTTGTGATTAGTGCTTTCTTTTTAATTGTCTGTCTCTCTATCCATTTATGCTTCCTCTGTCTCTCTCTTATTTGAATCAATTCAGCTCTACTGTTCTTCCAGGAATGAAGAGATTCAGGGAAGAGAAGAGATTCAGGGAACGGCTGAGACAGATAAAAAAATATTTATCTGTCTCAATCTCTCTGAGCCCTAGACATTAACATTTAATGTTCTGTCTGCTTTATATATGTATAATTATATACATGTATTATGTGCTTGCAGGAATACAGCTAGATAATACAGCTTATAATTGCACAGCCACATTGATATGCATAACAACATAAAAAGCCATCAAAAATATACAAAAAAAACAGACTTGCCTTTATTGATTTTGTTTTGTACACCAAAATCCAACTGCAACTCTAGTTACCATTTTCTTGTGCAGTTATATATTACATTTATATTTCTTAATCTCTCTATTTACAGTTGTCTCTCAATTTTCCCTTCACTTCATCTCACTTGTAGTGTGCTGTGTGAGACCAGCTCTCGTCCATCCATCACGGTCTCGGTTTCTGTCTGTTTCAAGCTTCAAGCTATTTATTTCACTCTACTCCGCCTCTCTGTCTCTGTGTACACAAAGGATTCTGCAGTTTGACTGTCAAGTAGTGATCTTGATCGTGTTTGTTGGACGTTGTGATCCTGATCTTTATCAGTGATTGGGTTTTTCTTTTTGCATCTTATTATCAACATCCTGACTACATTCATCAATGAAAGATGGAGTAAAATGACTATGGGCCCTATTTTAACGATCTAAGCCTGGCGCAGGTGCATTTAGGAATCCACTTTTGCTAGTTTGACAGCGAAAAAAGGGTACGTGCGCCAGTTGCATGGTTCAAAAGGGTTGTACTTAGTGTCTTAATTAATCATAGGTGTGTTTTGGGCGTAACATGCAATAAACCAATCAGAGTGTCATCTCCCATTCCCTTTTTAAAAGCCAGGCGCATTTGTACTTTGGCACATTGCTATTATGATGGAGGATTTGCTAAGCAGGAAGGAGAGAGTTTCAGGAGAAGAAACTATGATATGATATTATGTGTTGCTGCCCTGTGTGTGTAACAAGCGTAGTGTGCGCACGTTGTGCACGAGCCTAGGCACATTTTACAAATGTGCTGTTAAAATAATGAAACGCTGCGTTATTGACTTTAGACCAGGTTTTTGTTGGTCAATGGCGCGATCACTTTCCGCTGCCTCAAGATAGCAATACGCCAAGAATGCACCTGAACACACCTCTCTGTAAGACCAGCACGTCCATGGGCGCACAGATGGGCGCAGGTGCATTTGCTATCTAAACGATGTGGGCGCTGGACGGGAAATGGACAACTGCGTCGGTTGTAAACTAGCGAAGACACTTTGTCTGTTAATTCTTGTGGACTTTAAACATTGCAGTACATCATAATACATCTTTGGTTGTGCATCCATAATTCTTTTTTTTTCCCCACATAACTCCCCTGTGCTCCATTATTAAAAAAAAATACATATGGAGACTTAATGTCGGGGCTTTTTTTGGAACTATAAATTTGCTCTATCCCTTGCTGCTCTCCTTCACTACAGTCACTGTATTATTACATCTTCTCTCTCTCTCTCTCTCTCTCTCTCTCTCTCTCTCTCTCTCTCTCTCTCTCTGTGTTCCCCCAGGCACTTAGATAACCATTCTCTATGGGAGGGGAAGACCTTTGCAGTGCGTTGCTTTAAAATCATCATGTACTCCATCCAGGTGAGTGATACAGTGCCTACGCATCCACAGAGACCTCTTCCTCACCCCTTTTATATTCTCCCCTTTCACCCTGGTGACCTCAAATCCAGGTCCAAATGAAAATGAATGAATGCTGAAACATTTCATTTGATTTACACAGTACCATTTTTATTTTTTTATTTTTTATCTTTGTACGTGGTTTTTACATGATTTATGGGCACAATGTAGAAACATGCTCCAGTATTCATGGAGTTGAAATGAGAGATGTTTGAAGAGTCCATTTTGGCATCAACACTTCTCCTAATAGCTGTGATTCATTTTGGTCCTGAATGAAAAATGCATGAAAATGTTTCTCTCTGTTACTGCCTATGTTGTTCTTGCTTTTTCAATCTGGTTTCATTCATTCATTCCTTCTCTCTTAGTCCCAGCACTCTCATTTGGTAATCCAGCAGCTTCTCGGTCACCTGGATGCTAACAGCAAGAATTCAGCCACAGTGCGTGCTGGGATAGTGGAAGTTTTGCTGGAGGCAGCCGCCATTGCAGCCAGCGGTTCTGTAGGTGAGAAGACTGACACACTACACACCACACACACACACACACACACACACACACACACACACACACACACACACACACACACTACTCTTTTTCCACCAGCATTAGTGTGTGTATATGCTGGGTTCCTTTTCAGGGCTTGACATTAACTTTTTGAGGCACTTGTCCTTTGGACAAGTACATTTACGTTTCACTTGTCCATGCACAAAAGTCACTTGTCCGGGTAAAGATTTATAATTTTCTAATTTTTTTTTGTGTTTTGCTAATGCAGAATTCGAACAAACCGTTGAAAGCATCCAAACACTATCAGCATTAATAAAATTCAGTTGAAACAGTAGAAACAAACGTGTCCCAAGAATAGATTTCCCATTCAACAAGAAAAAAGGATTTCCAGACTCCATAATACAAAGTAATACTTTGCACGCCGGTGTGCAGAAGCACCGGAATACATCTCTAATATATTGAGATTCTAAGTTAATATTTTAAAGTTTCTCATTACTTTCAGATTCCTAGTCAATATTCTGAGTTACTAAGTCAATATATTGAGATATTAAGTCAATATTGTTGAGCTATAAAGTCAATATATTGAGATACTAAGTTATTGAGATTCTAAGTGAATATTTTAAAGTTTCTCATTACTTTCAGGTTCCTAGTCAATATTCTAAGTTACTAAGTCAATATATTGAGATACCAAGTCAATATTTTACATTTTCTCTTTACTTTGAGATTCTTATTCTGAGATACTGAGTCATTATATTGAGATACTAAGTCAATATTTTGACCAGAGGTAGTGGTGACTTGAACTTGAACTTATACTATATCTAAAATAAAGTAATTTTTTTTTAAATTTTTTTAATACAATTTCACTTTCTACCCGGCAGAGGCTGATTTACCAAGGAATCCTTTAAAAGGTGTAGCTACTTTACAGTTGATTATTACCTGATATTTAATCTGCATACCTGCAAATTCCTGCTGAAAAAGCTCTGCCAAGGACTGGGCTTGGTAGAAAGAACAACAGTGGCAAAAAACAACTAATGAATCACTCAATTCTCATTGGCTACCCGCCAACCTGGCAGGTAGATTGACAGTTTCACCCACCAATGGCAAAATTTACCCACATTGGCTGTGTGGTCGGGTTAATTTCAGGTCCTGCTTGTGACTACCGCAGTAATTTGTCCCGGGTATGAATGCCGGTTGTAACTGTTCCCACTCAAAATAAAAGCCAGATGTTAGTGGGTGTTTGTGGATTTTCTGGCCAGTGGGAAAGAGGTATTTGTATGTTGGGGGTGAACGAGTCATTTGTTTATGCAGGTCCCACAGTGTTGGAGGTGTTTAACACCCTGCTGCGGCAGCTCCGTCTGAGTGTGGACTACGAGTTGACCGGCTCCTACGACGGCAACATCGGCACCAAGATCATCAAAGCTCACGAGGAGAGGCAGCTGCAGGAGGCTGTCATCAGGACCATTGGTGAGTGTGTGGGCGGTGTGCCCCGTGTGTTTGTGTGTGGGAGGCTTTGCAAGACAGGCCCTTGGACTGGATCAGTTTGTCTGTGGTGATTATGTTTACCTCACGTGTCTGTATGTATGCCTGTGTGTGAGTCTACATGTGTGAGTTTCGTACATACTAGTGTTACATACTAGTTTTCTCTCCATCCACATTTTTTTCTTTTTCTTTCCTTTGCTCCAAATCTTCCTCTCATCCATCTGATGCTTTTTTTTTTTCTCTTTCTGTCTCTCTCAGGTTCATTCGCCAACACTCTACCGACATACCAGAGGTCAGAGGTCATGCTCTTCATCATGGGCAAGATCCCTGTCCCTGGGATTCACCCAGCTCTGCCCTCCGCAGGCTCTGGGTAAGTTACTCACCAACACATGTTCATTTAATTTCATTTTTTTCATTTCATGTTCCCTTTGTGAAGCATACCGGTATAGCCAGGACACAACACACACACACACACACACACACACACACACACACAAAACTGAGTGCTTTATGTTATGTAAAAATATGTTTATGTAATTCTCTATCTTACCTTATTCCATCCTTCAGTCAACTGTACTTTTTAAACAAATCTGTGTAGATCTGAATGTTAGTAAATTAAAAAAGTTCTAATTTGTATCTTAATTTGTGTTCATCTACAGGCCTGAGGGTACCAGGATGATTCAGATTATGTTACTTAAATCCTTGGTCCAGGTAAGTTTTCAGCCTTGCATTATTATTAATTTCAAATGTTTCAAAAATGCGGTTCTTTACATAGCTTTGAAGCAGATGTCTCGCTGTGTTCCCAGTGCATTTAAAAAAAACATTTTAAGAAAGTAGTTTATATAATAGTGCAATTATTCAGGTCAAAAGCTGTAATCCATCAAACCTTATATCAGCATACAACTCTTGAGAAAATAATGTAACACAAACATGTGTGTTTTGGCAGCACTCTTATGGTCTCAGAATTCTCTTATCCTCATCTTTCATTGCTCTGCACGGCTTCACATTTGTCTTCCCATGACCTAAGGAGTGTTTGCACAGCAAGGCTACTTTTCTGGTGGTCATTTTTACATATTTACATAAATATGTGCTTATGAAAGCAACCATCTGGGTCTGGCTGACACAAGGTTTACCCAGTGCTCACTTCAATCCAGAAGAGTATTCCTGTCGCTCAACATGTAATTTGTGTACTTTTAAGAGTATCTTAAATCATGTAAACATGTTTAGAAACGATTTGTAGCGTGCATGCTATAAAGGTGAAAAGCACAACCCCACTGTTTTCAACATGAACGTTCTTCATGTTTGTGCAAACCCTAAATGGCCTAAATCATCAATATCTCAGGTGACGGCAGGTTTCCAGACCACCAACATGCTGACGGCGCTGCCCAACTCTTTCCTGGAGCCGTTGCTGTCCTTCTCTCTCACAGAGGATCCAGAAATCCGGCTGCTGGTTCTCCAGATCCTTCTCAGTCTGATCGACAGGCACGACAACATGCCCAAGTTCACCAACATAAGGTGTGCGGGGGGGGGGGGGTGCGCAGGAACATGTTTATTGTAGGGCATCATTTGTAGTGTGTTGAGCCAATTGACACATCATTATGCATTATCTCTATGCAGCATCATCTCAGACATCTCTGTGCTCAAGCTCAAAGTTGACAAGTGTTCCAGACAGGACAACTTATTCATGAAAAAGGTACAACTTCTGTCCTGTATACTCAAGTCAATACAAGTCCAGATTAATTTGTCTTCTTTGCATTGTACACTGTCATAATCTCTTATTTAAAAAAAATCATATGTGTAATGAAACAAAACAGTACATATGTTTGAATAGTATATAAACTTTGAACATGTAAATATTTACACTTGGTACGATGGAAGATGGATCTGCAGAAAAACTAGCACACTTAAACTCTGAAGTACCCTCTCCTTCTTTTCATTCTCCGTGTGCATCCTACTTACAGCACGGCCAGCAGCTATACCGACACATCTACTTGGGCTGTAAGGAGCAGAGCAGCGGTCGGCTACACTACGAGTCCCTCTTCGCTCTGTTGGGTCTCCTCAGTGTGGAGCTGGCTAATGAAGAAGTGGTGGTGGACCTCATTCGCCTGGCACTCGCCTTGCAGGTACTGATGTACGCGTGTTCAGTCACGCAACGTGTTCTATTTACGCTCGATGGTGTTTTAAAGATCCCATGGCATGAAAATTTGACTTTATGAGGTTTTTTAACATTATTTTGCGTTCCCCCGCCGGCCTATGGTCCCCCAGAGGCTAGAAATGGCGATAGGTGTAAACCAAACCCTGGGTATCCTGCTCTGCCTTTGAGAAAATGAAAGCTCAGATGGGCCGATCTGGAATCTGCTCCTTATGAGGTCATAAGGAGCAAGGTTACCTCCCCTTTCTCCGCTTTGCCCGCCCAGAGAATTTGGCCCACCCATGAGAAAGAGAGCGACATCATGGTTTTCAAACGAGCAAAGCGGCAGTTGGTCAAGGCCCTATGCGGTAGCCTGACGTGCACCTCTCGAAAAATTTAACTACACGTCGCGGCGACACAGGGGATACACTTTGTTTCTCTCACTATGACTCTAGAGTCGGTACTCGCTCTGGAGCTAATCGCCGTCAACTCTCACTACTCCCTCTACCACACACACACACACACACACACACGCCGGCTCGACGCACACACCAGCGCACAAGTATAAACATCACTGCACTTACGTAGGCTACGGAGAAAGCTCTGCGTGGAGCCTCCACAGAACTTTAAAACAAGTTTAACCCTAACCATAACCTTAACCATTGCCTAATCCTAGTGCCTTCCAGGCAGCGCTGCCTGGAAGGAGCCGTTGGGGGCTTAAAACACCGATAAATTAAGATTTTTTAAAGATGAGTGGTGTGTGTGCTTGAGTTCCTAAGGCAGGATGTTTTACAGTCCATGGCTCCTTGCTGATGTGTCTTTGTTTCCTGCGCAGGACCTGGCTTTGTCCACTGACGAGCCTCTGCCCGTTTATAACCGCTGTGCTGTTCATGCGCTCGCCGCCGCCTACCTCAACCTCATCTGCCAGCTCACCACCGTCCCAGCCTTCTGCCAGCACATACACGAGGTAAGGGATTGGACTTCTTTGTGTATACATTTTTGTGTGTGTGTGTGTGTGTGTGTGTGTGTATGTGTGTGTGCGTGCAGCGCTGCAAGTGCCAAGAACCTCTTTTAACGAACTACTTTTTTTCATCTGCCCTTCAGGTAATTGAGGTGAGACAGAAAGAAAGTCCCTACCTTTTGCCTGAGGATGTCTTCGTTGATAATCCCAAGTATGTACCGGTCACATTCAAGTCTCCTTTCGCCCAAACCGTTAAATTTGATATTTAAATATGCAATAATGACAGGGAATTTTTTCTATTTACTGTATATAAAAAAACAATCCCCACTCCCTATTTCTTCCAAGGCCGCCTTCTTCACTGGAGAAGGTAGAGGGGGATATTTTGTTCCTCCAGTCGAAGATCACTGAGGTCCTCGGAGGTAGCGGCTATAACACAGATAGACTGGCTACGCCTTATGTCCCCCAGTATACTGGTAAGAAGCTCAAACAATACGTCTGTTGTGTGTTATAATGTAACATTAAGTTCAAACGTCAGCTGTGGCAAAGTGATAAATGTGCTTCTCTCTTCACGTAAATAATGATAAATAATTATGTTTATCGACTTGCCAGCGTGTTACAACTCGGTGTTGGTGCTTTATTGATTCCTGTATGGAAATGCAGAGCTGAACTACTCCCCTGGAACTAACAGGGATTTAGTGTTTGATTGAGGGACACTTTGTCAGGGCAGACCCTTTTCCAGGTCTGGGCCTTGAGCCAGGATCATTGAGTTAAAGGACAAGCTCTCTTTGTTGAGAGTTTTCTATTAAAGAAAAAATAAATAAAAATGTGTGCACTTTCTTTCCAGATGAGGACCGTCTGTCCAAGAGAAAGAGCATCGGAGAGACCATCTCACTGCAGGTGGAGGTGGAGTCCCGAAACAGTCCAGAGAAAGAGGAGGTAAAGGCAAAAAGCATTTACACCAATTTCTTTCATTCTCCGTGTGCATCCTACTTACAGCACGGCCAGCAGCTATACCGACACATCTACTTGGGCTGTAAGGAGCAGAGCAGCGGTCGGCTACACTACGAGTCCCTCTTCGCTCTGTTGGGTCTCCTCAGTGTGGAGCTGGCTAATGAAGAAGTGGTGGTGGACCTCATTCGCCTGGCACTCGCCTTGCAGGTACTGATGTACGCGTGTTCAGTCACGCAACGTGTTCTATTTACGCTCGATGGTGTTTTAAAGATCCCATGGCATGAAAATTTGACTTTATGAGGTTTTTTAACATTATTTTGCGTTCCCCCGCCGGCCTATGGTCCCCCAGAGGCTAGAAATGGCGATAGGTGTAAACCAAACCCTGGGTATCCTGCTCTGCCTTTGAGAAAATGAAAGCTCAGATGGGCCGATCTGGAATCTGCTCCTTATGAGGTCATAAGGAGCAAGGTTACCTCCCATTTCTCCGCTTTGCCCGCCCCCAGAGAATTTGGCCCACCCATGAGAAAGAGAGCGACATCATGGTTTTCAAACGAGCAAAGCGGCAGTTGGTCAAGGCCCTATGCGGTAGCCTGACGTGCACCTCTCGAAAAATTTAACTACACGTCGCGGCGACACAGGGGATACACTTTTGTTTCTCTCACTATGACTCTAGAGTCGGTACTCGCTCTGGAGCTAATCGCCGTCAACTCTCACTTCTCCCTCTACCACACACACACACACACACACACACGCCGGCTCGACGCACACACCAGCGCACAAGTATAAACATCACTGCACTTACGTAGGCTACGGAGAAAGCTCTGCGTGGAGCCTCCACAGAACTTTAAAACAAGTTTAACCCTAACCATAACCTTAACCATTGCCTAATCCTAGTGCCTTCCAGGCAGCGCTGCCTGGAAGGAGCCGTTGGGGGCTTAAAACACCGATAAATTAAGATTTTTAAAGATGAGTGGTGTGTGTGCTTGAGTTCCTAAGGCAGGATGTTTTACAGTCCATGGCTCCTTGCTGATGTGTCTTTGTTTCCTGCGCAGGACCTGGCTTTGTCCACTGACGAGCCTCTGCCCGTTTATAACCGCTGTGCTGTTCATGCGCTCGCCGCCGCCTACCTCAACCTCATCTGCCAGCTCACCACCGTCCCAGCCTTCTGCCAGCACATACACGAGGTAAGGGATTGGACTTCTTTGTGTATACATTTTGTGTGTGTGTGTGTGTGTGTGTGTGTGTATGTGTGTGTGCGTGCGCGCGCGTGCCAAGAACCTCTTTTAACGAACTACTTTTTTCATCTGCCCTTCAGGTAATTGAGGTGAGACAGAAAGAAAGTCCCTACCTTTTGCCTGAGGATGTCTTCGTTGATAATCCCAAGTATGTACCGGTCACATTCAAGTCTCCTTTCGCCCAAACCGTTAAATTTGATATTTAAATATGCAATAATGACAGGGAATTTTTTCTATTTACTGTATATAAAAAAACAATCCCCACTCCCTATTTCTTCCAAGGCCGCCTTCTTCACTGGAGAAGGTAGAGGGGGATATTTTGTTCCTCCAGTCGAAGATCACTGAGGTCCTCGGAGGTAGCGGCTATAACACAGATAGACTGGCTACGCCTTATGTCCCCCAGTATACTGGTAAGAAGCTCAAACAATACGTCTGTTGTGTGTTATAATGTAACATTAAGTTCAAACGTCAGCTGTGGCAAAGTGATAAATGTGCTTCTCTCTTCACGTAAATAATGATAAATAATTATGTTTATCGACTTGCCAGCGTGTTACAACTCGGTGTTGGTGCTTTATTGATTCCTGTATGGAAATGCAGAGCTGAACTACTCCCCTGGAACTAACAGGGATTTAGTGTTTGATTGAGGGACACTTCGTCAGGGCAGACCCTTTTCCAGGTCTGGGCCTTGAGCCAGGATCATTGAGTTAAAGGACAAGCTCTCTTTGTTGAGAGTTTTCTATTAAAGAAAAATAAATAAAATGTGTGCACTTTCTTTCCAGATGAGGACCGTCTGTCCAAGAGAAAGAGCATCGGAGAGACCATCTCACTGCAGGTGGAGGTGGAGTCCCGAAACAGTCCAGAGAAAGAGGAGGTAAAGGCAAAAAGCATTTACACCAATTTCATGGCCTCAAACTCAAATATACCCACTATGAATATTACCTTATTACTGCATCATAGTACTTATTTCTTGTTCCGTTCTGCAGAGGACACCAGCAGAGGAGATCACATTTGAAACCCTGAAAAATGCCATCGGTACGTCCACACACTTATTAACATTTGTGTTTTTTTTTGAGGTATTCATGAAATGATATACTTATCAATACAGTATGACCACGTGTAAAACGTTCTATTGACTTGTGTTGATGGTCCTCCTATCTAGTTGAAACCAAAGAAAAACACCTAACATGTTAGTTTAGGTAACTCGAAAAAAAGAACATTCAGGGAAATCAATATTGTGATATCCTTTACTGCTGTAGGAAGAATCACTCAAGCACTAATGCCACATTGTCACTTTCAACATAAAATACACTGCAGCATTGAAATGTGAATGCCATTTGTGTCTCCCTCTAGTGGACAGCGTGGGTATGGAGGAGCAGGAGAGGGAGCGGAGGAGACAAGTGGTGGAGAAGTTTCAGAAGGCCCCCTTCGAGGAGATAGCTGCCCACTGTGGTGCCAGGGTACAACAAAAACATTTTCCTTTTATCCATATTGTTTTGAAAACTTGTTTTTTTTCTTGTTTCAGCTTTGTGCTATTGCCTTATGTGATATTTGTTTGTCCCGTCTAGGCCACACTACTGCAGAGCAAACTAAATCAGATCTTTGAGATTACAATCAGGTAAGAGTTGGCGCTTTGGGATATTTCCAATGATATGGTTTTTGAAAAATAATTTTCGAAAAGGCAATGGTGACATTGATGGCAGTGATACTGACTAGGTGGATGATGAAGATGATTGACTGATGCTGATTGTTTCCTCTTCCCATTCAGACCCCCGCCCAGCCCATCTGGAACCATTTCGTCCGGTTACGGCCAAAGCCAGAGTCGATCTATACCCATCTACGAGATGAAGTTTCCTGACCTCTGTGTATACTAGACCAGAAAGCGAAGTTACAGAACTATTTAACATAGTACAGGAATGGGATTTTGGGAGGGGCAACCGGTCCTCACTGTAAAGGCGTCTTGATCATATAATCATAAAACCACAGGGGAAGAGGAGGAAACCAAAGTTGTTTGAAGCCAACTCAAGAACAAGCCACTTCTTGATTAACTTAGTTGTCTGAAATGGCAATTCTTTTGCCCTGTGATCGCAGCCAAAACAAGTCGGCTAATGTCAAAAGAATGCAGCAGTAAAACAAACTTTTATTTTACTTATTCCCCTCAGTACTCCTTAGATGTCTGTAGAAACTCCACCGGTTGGATTTTGAAATTAGAAATTGCCATGAACTGTGAGGGAAAATTAAAGTGGCAGACTGAAAGTTATTTTATTGGCTTTAGAATGAATTGACTCGTTGCATGCCCTGTTACTGGACATTTTTGATAGCACTGCAATTCTTGGACATTCTTTTGACCCGTTT
Source organism: Sander vitreus (assembly GCF_031162955.1). Classification (NCBI taxonomy): domain Eukaryota; kingdom Metazoa; phylum Chordata; class Actinopteri; order Perciformes; family Percidae; genus Sander; species Sander vitreus. The sequence continues at coordinate 14,049,002 of NC_135872.1, forward strand.
GTCCCTTACAGGGTGCCATACTACCCTTGATGACACAATTAGATGATGAACTGATCTTAATATTTATATTTTATTTGTTTTCTTGTTTGTTGATTTTATGGACAGGAAGAGCGTATGTGAATTAGATGCATTTTAATTTTCCTGACACTGTATTTTTGTGTATGTTTGAATGAAATATGGATACAAATATAAACCTAATCCTTCCCATCTCCCATGTTACTCAGTTCTTGAACATCTGACTTCAGTGTTTAATAGTACTATTTTTTTGTTTTGCCTTTTAGTGTTAGCCAGAAGTGCTTTTTCTTTCATGACAGGCATTTATTTCCTGCACCTATTTTTTTTTCTTCTAATTATTTTGTTTTAAGTGGTTTAAATGACAGATAACTGTTGATCTGTGTGCTATCCTCCCAAAGTGAGTGTGCCTTACAGGTGACTCAAGTTGAAACATAAACAGAAACACACACTGCGCCACAATCATGACCACACTAAACTTCTGAGGATCTGAAGTGTTTACTGTGATGTTTACCAGATCAAACACTAAAAGTTAACTACGGATCCTTTATTTTTCTCCTTTCCATATGAATGTGTATATACAGAGAAATATATAAATCTTTAAGATGATGTACAAAATAGGGATGTTTTTGTGTTTGTGTATATACACTGTACATTGATTCTAATTATGGACTCCCACTGCACTGATTGTGTCCGTAGATAAGGGAGAAAGGTATTAGTATTTATTAAAAATAAGTAACCAGCAACAGCAACATCAAAAAGGTGAATTGACAAGGGTCTGAACAGCCCACAGTAGAAATCTAAATCATCTTGAGGCCAGTAGATCACACTAGTGAAGTTTGAAAGTGTCCTGCTTAAGAATTAATGAACCTGAAATAATCAACTTCCATTTTTAACCACTGATTTTGAGACAGGTTTTTAGCACTAGAATCATGACCTGTATTGTTGCCATTATATTCTTAATCCTGCTGGAATAAGTTTGCACTCTGTTTTTACGCCATACCACTGCTGCTGCAGCCTACAAGCAGTGCACCTCATTCAGCAAGATTTAATAAGTCTAAAAGCCATTACGTGTGCATGTGTGCACATACACATAGGTATAAAAACAAAGTATAATGGCAATAATTTGCCACTAGCCTGGCTAACAGCCCAACTGTTGGTAGCAGATCCTTTTGTGTTTTAAATCGTACCCTCTGTTGTTGTTGTTGTTGTTGTTGTGGTGCTGTGATGGTCACTTTTGTGATGTTGTAAGAGATCGACCCTCCCGCTTCTGTGAGTTAACTGCATCGGACGTGAAACGAGCTGCAGCCATCTTGTTTGATGTAAGCGACAGTGTATGGTTTGTCCCTGATTGTCGTGTCACAGTCCAGTTGTTTGTTTTTTTTAATCATTTTTTACAATGTAGTGTCCTCTGTATGTATATTCATGTTCACACATGCCAGTGTATCAGATCTGTTCACGCTTCCCTCGTGTGTGTGTGTGTGTGTGTGTGTGTGTGTGTGTGTGTGTGTAGACCAAACTCTTCAAACACAGTTTACAGTCTTTGTCCAGTGACTCTTTCCAATACGTTAACGAAGAACAAGCTATTTCAGAGCAGTGTGCAGCTGTCTAAACCTTCCAGTGACACTTTGTAAAATTGTCATTTCAGCGTCTTGCAACTTCGCAGTAAAGACTACTAGTGTGCTTGTCATTGCATAGTGTATTGTAATATTAACTGACGGTAATCCAATCTTACTTTTGTCATTACATGTCTGGTTAATACGTCTGTTTACAACGTAGTGCTGTAGGTCAATTCTATTCATTCTGTGAACTTTGCACTTTAAAAACTGGATTACCTAGTGACAAAGGCAGCTTTTACATGGAGAAAATGCCTTATGAGTGTCATACCTGACTTTGCATGCTAGTGTTGCTGTAATGTACAATAAATGTGTCTGTAACCAGAAAATGTCTGATCTGTTTTTGATTTATTTTGTTATTGCCGATAGGGAAAGCCTGATAAAGAAGAATGTTTTCTAGTGTGATCTGCCTGAGATACAGGAAGCTGCAGACCACCATCATCATCATGATCATCATCATGCAGCGTATGAAAATAATCTTAAGCTTGAGTGCTCAGTTATTTGCAGTGTTCAACACAGTATTAAGCAATTGTTCAGCTTCCTCAACTGTGCTTGTAGTGTTATTCATTTACTTGCCTGTAATGGACTGTGTTTTGTTTACGTTACACTACTTCCATCAGTACTGTGTATTTGCCATTCTCATGCCATGTCATCTGATTGGGTGGTTTATCAGAATTAAATCTGTGTATTTTAGTGGTGCCTTTTCTCCTACTGTTAGAGCCTTCAACAGAATATAATATCCAAAAACAATGGAAAGTTTAACTACTTTAGCCCTAAAACTCTGCTTCACAATTTTGACTGTTGGGACGGCTGTGGTATTGAAATTAACTAAATAGCCTAAAAATTTGCAATACATTTTAAAAAGTGGTAGGAAAATATATATTTAAAATGAACAACTTCGGGCAGGTTTGTGTTGCAGTGGTTTACTAGCGGTGTGGCTCTAGGAATGTCAATCTCTGTCGGTTTGATCCCGATAGAAATATATAAAAAACTATTGAATGTCATGAAAGTTGGTACAGATGTTTATGTTCCCCAGAAGATAATTTGTAAAAACTTAGATCCTCTGACTTTTCATTAAGCACTATTATCAGGTCAAAATGATGCATGGTTCTGCTACACTGCTATCAAAGCATGGGGAGGGCTTGAAAAAATGTGTATCTACAAAAGGCTGGCCCTACAGAAAAGGTTTGGGAACCACTAGGCTAAGGTTTTAAGCCCTGACACTGTTTTTGTTGTCTGTGTATCCAAATCAAGGGTCTAGGATAGAAGGGGGTTGTATGTTGTACAGACTGTAAAGCCCTTTTAGGCAAAATTGTGATGCATATTAAATTGACTTGAATTGTCCATCATTTCCCTGTCGATAGTTTTAACTCATGACTGCAATCCCGGGTGATGTATATTGTCCGATTAGCATATACAAAGGTTTCTGAAGGTGTTTGCTGTAATGATTTTTATTTATTTTTTAAACATTTTTACTTATTTTTTTTGCTCCTTTAGGCTGTACACATTTTCTTCCTCACAGGAGGCTTGTATGTCAATTTGACATCTCTACTGTGTCAACGAGCTGATCGCCAGGCCTATATTTCCTCACTGAATGCTACCACTTGGCTTAAAATCTAGTATATAAGTCATCAGCCTCCCCCATCTGTCACCAGTAAAATTCTAACACATATTTTTAGTCATGTTTGTCTTCTGTCAGTTCTTAGCACACTACCCACTTACTAGAAAATGTCCTTTCCAGAGCTCAGCTGCATGGCCTTCATCAGGTGGTTGGTGTCATTAATAATTATCCTTATAGTTCATGTTGTAAAAGTCTGTGCTTATTAAATGAAATCAGTCAATTACCAGTATTGTTTGCCACAAACAGAACAATCTTTATTTTTTAAGAACTTTAATATATTAATTTACAAAAAGATACCACTCTGTAAATAAACTGGATATATTATTTTAAACACTTTCATTCACACCCACCTCTTGCACTGGAATTTTATTCTCTGTTTTTTCAAAACATATAGCCTATAGCCTATCAATAATGATGCTGCGCACAAGAAAAAAAAAACACTCCTAAGAAAGCTTTCAATTCAGACCAAGAAGGTCAAGGCAGTCTGTAGGTGCATTATTGTTTACATAAAAAAAATTGTTTACATAGTTAAGGTTTTAATGAGATATAACCTTTGGTCCAGAAAAGACACTCAACAACATGCTAATGATAGTGACAAGTTTCTGTAATTTAAAATTAAGACCTTTGGGTACCTACTAACATGCAATGGCTTTTTAAATTCTTTCAACTACTCCTCCATTCAGCCCACTATCTTCTGCACATTCTTGACTATATTGTTCCTGAAGAGCTTAGCCAGCTGGCCCTGAGGTTTCTTCTCCCACGGTTTCATAAAGCTGCCATTACGTTTAGAGGCAGGTGGGCTCCCCCATCTGAAGTGACTCATCCGATAGGTCCCGTCTTTTCTCTCGTGCGAGCTCAACGGGACATGTGACAGAGAGCTGACCCTCGCCCTTCGCACTGCCTGGTTTTGACTTTTTCCATTCAGCTTCACTTCATCCTCATAGCTGTTCAGCTGCCTGCGAGCCTGAGGGAGGAAACTGCCCTCAGATGAGCCTCCTCCCTCCAGATAGGAGGCAAAAACCTTCACAGGTCGGCGTTTACGGCCTGAAGGTTTGCCCCAGCGGAAATGCTCCATTGAATAGGAGCGTCGCTCGTCACTGTGGGCTTTCAGATCTGTCTCTGTTATCTTGTTTTCAGACACCAGGGTGGCCAGAATGATGCTTAGTATTAGGTCATCATCATCATCATCATTGTTAACCTTCTGGGCTAATGCACTGAACTGTGGGAGTTTCATCCGGATCACAGACATGCACAGCTGAATGCAGTCCTGTGTGGAAGGAATTACAGAAACACCAACATGGTTGAGTTGATAATGATACACTATTGAGCAACTGACTGTATTTTATTACCTTGATACTGAGTTATTGTACAGGTTCCCATCAGTTTAAACTTTGCCAAACAACAAAGATGACTGTACATAGGCCTATCTGAATCACATCAAGTATCAAGTATGGGCTCATAGACTCCCTGAATATGTGCATTGTGACAATCAATGTGCAAATATTTCAAACAATAATTTAAAGATAAAACTGAAGTAATAAATTCTCATTGCTGCATTCTTTTCTTAATTAAATTTCGATCCATAAAATGTCAGATAATAATAAAATGCCAAAAAAAAATATCCTGAGCCCACGTTATGACTAATAACCCCAAATATATTCAGTTAACTCTCTGACTAACTAACTAACTAACTAACTAACTAAACTGATCTCAGATATTAATCCAAACATGGAGGTGCTATTTTTGTACCTACTACTGAATGTTGAAAAGTTGTGGAAAAAAGTCTGTAAAGATCTTTACACTTTGCAAACAAACATACGTTTGCCATTGCTTTTAAGATGCGCACAATACATTTAGTTTGTCACAAAATAACCTCCCCTCGAGGTCCGTTTAGTAGCTGTTCTGGAGCTTTCAATTATATTACCCGATCTTCCCTAGCAGATAGAGTTTGCTCTGTTGCTGAATTGATAGATGTTTAATTTTCCATTTTTCTGAGCTTGATAAGGGCTTCTCGTCCATGTTGGCCAAGTGTGATAACATTGAAAGCTCCAGAACAACTACTAAAAGGACCTTGAGGAAAGATTGTTTTGTTGACTGCTGTTTCGAAAGTCAAGAATGAACTCTGAAGCTAACAATTGTACTTTTGTTATGCTATTGCACTTTGAATAACAGTACCCATTGTGAAATCCTTTACAGAAATAAAGTTGCCTTGCCTAGTGATGGCAGTAACAGAGAAGAAAATAAAAAGAAGGCAACATGTACAGTACATGATAGAGAAGACAGTTTGACCTACCAGTATCCTTCCCTTGTTGCGCAGGTCATTGCAGATGGAGCTTTCCCAGCACACCGACCCAAACCCGGGGTGGCACACATACGCCATCACCACCACTAGCAACCACCATTGACACACCATCTTCAGCCTGGTGTGGAGAACAGAACACAAGTGAGTTGAAAAAACAAATAAAGCCACTCTCTTTAAAAACAAGAAGAGACATTAATAACAGGACTGCCCCAGGTTAACAGGCTCAAATAGCAATTTAACCTTGCTTAAACAGGAAGAAATTGCTGCTTTTGTGAAGAATATGGCTCTCTTGATAATTGCATAACGTGTCCTTCCTTCTTTACATCACTTGGCTATCATCACTTGATTAAGGTTTAAGAAAATAGTTGGATTTGTAGCTTTGTGTGTCCTGGCTGACTAATCGTCAGCTGAAATACCATTCATCAACATTCCTTTTCCAGCATCACACGTATTCTAACAGATGGCCTTGTTTTTCTGTTGCACATTAATTTGATTTAGAAGTGAGTGATAATGAAAGCCCTGGGAAATGTGATTCAGTTCTCAAAAAGAGGTTTGATTAAGGTTTGTGGTTTTTAACCTTAAGAGAATGTATGAAAACTGTTAGGTATGGTTGGGAAATGGAGGAGGATTATGCCTGTTTGTGTAATTGGCTTGGGAGAGCAGGGCAGGGGCTTTATAGTTTTCTTGCTCCAGGTTTTTATTGGAATTGTAATTACAATAAAATAGTTACGCTCACAACATGCTTTTTATGTGCACCATGGACCATAAAGAGCGTTGTTACTTATGCAGAGAACACTAATCATGTCTCTGTCTTGGGACTTTATTTTACACTTCACAATGAACTTGTAGGTAGTAAAACCATAATGTCAGTTTTGAGAGACAGTAGACGTGAATCTCAATAGTAGGGATTGATCAAAGCTCTCTCTCTAAGGACCATGCCAATTTTTCATTGGCCAACATGACAAAACTATGGTAAAGTTAAATGTATCATAAAAAGTTATAATCCTTACGGTTCTCATTAAATCAAACCCAATTTAGTTTTTTTTTTTTTTTTTTTTTGCAATAGCCATTCAATTTACATTCAGCAATTACCTCTCTATATGGTTTTCATTGTTAGTGGTGGACCACCATCCCTGGCTGCACTGGATAGGTGGCTTCACATGCACGTGAAATGAGGCATGCATGTAATCCAGCTTCATTTCAGAATCAGAATCAGAAAGGGTTTTATTGCCAAGTACGTTTTTTAACACATACAAGGAATTTGTTTTGGTGTTGCTGGTGCATGTCACACATTCTTTAGATTGAATATTAAACAATATAAGTATAGGTACAAACAATATAAGTATAAGTATATTTACACAGTATGTATTAAGTTAAAAATAAAGAATAAATAAAGATCTAAATAAAAAAATAAAGAGCAAAGAGCATTACAGCAGAGAGAGAACAGTGGCATGAAGGTGGAGAGTCAGGGTGGTTTCCGGGCCTTGTTAATAAGGCTAGTGGCGGAGGGGAAAAAGCTGTTCATGTGACGTGAGGTTTTGGTCCTGATGGACCTCAGCCTCCTGCCAGAGGGGAGTGTCTCAAAGTGTTTGTGTCCGGGGTGGGAGGGGTCGGCCACAATCTTTCCAGCACGCTTCAGAGTCCTGGTGGCGTAAAGGTCCTGGAGCGGCGGCAGATTGCAGCCTTCTCTCTGCTGACCAAATGACACGCTGCAGTCTGCCCTTGTCCTTGGCAGTGCTAGCAGCGTACCAGATGGTGATGGAGGATGTGAGGATGGACTCAATGATGGCTGTGTAGAAGTGCACCATCATTGTCTTTGGAAGGTTGAATTTCTTCAGCTGCCGCAGGAAGTACATCCTCTGTTGTGCTTTCTTCACGAGGGAGCTGATGTTCAGCTCCCACTTGAGGTCCTGGGAGATGATAGTTCCCAGGAAGTGGAAAGACTCCACAGTGTCAATTGTGGAGCCACAGAGGGTGATGGGGGCAGGTGGGGCTGGGTTCTTCCTGAAGTCCACAACCATCTCCAATGTCTTTAGAGCGTTGAGCTCTAGATTGTTTTGCTTGCACCAGGTCACCAGGTGGTCAGCCTCCCACCTGTAGGCGGACTCGTCACCATCAGAGATGAGTCCGATGAGGGAGGTGTCGTCCGCGAACTTCAGAAGCTTGACAGACTGGTGACTGGAGGTGCAGCTGTTGGTGTACAGGGAGAAGAGCAGGGGGAAAGAATGCAGCCCTGAGGGGATCCGGTGCTGATGGTCTGTGAGTCGGCGACGTGTTTCCCCAGCTTCACATGCTGCTTCCTGTCAGACAGGAAGTCAGTGATCCACCTGCAGGTGGAGTCAGGCACGCCTAGCTGGGAGAGTTTCTCCTGGAGCAGAGCCGGGATGATGGTGTTAAAGGCAGAGCTGAAGTCCACAAACAGGATCCTGGCGTAGGTTCCTGCGGAGTTCAGGTGCCGGAGGATGTAGTGGAGGGCCAGGTTGACTGCATCGTCTACAGACCTATTGGCTCTGTAGGCAAACTGCAGGGGGTCCAGGAGGGTGTCGGTGATGTCTTTGAGGTGTGAAAGCACAAGGCTCTCAAAGGACTTCATAACCACAGAGGTCAGGGCGACGGGCCTGAAGTCATTAAGTCCTGTGGTCCTTGGCTTCTTGGGGACAGGGATTATGGTTGAGGTCTTGAAACAGGCTGGCACGTGGCATGTCTCCAGTGAGGTGTTAAAAATTTGTTCTCATTGGTATCAGCCCTCATGTTTACTGGTCACTCTCCTACTGCCATATCAGAGTTGTATTAAGTTACTGCAAACTAAGCATTTTCTGCTTTTACATTTTCTAAATGTCTGTTTCCGTTTTGTTTCAGTTTCAGTTTTCGGTCCCTGTCTCAATCCACTTCCATGCACTGCCATTCTCCATTCATCCACCAGATGCCCTCATACTTTCCCAACTGACTTACTTCCACCTGTTTCCACTTTCCATTCCATCTCTTTCCCTTCCAGATTGTCAATACTGTGTGCCCTTATATTCCAGCCACGTGACCCTGTAAGCCTGAAAGACATTCCTTCTCCATTCCTGTTCACTTGTGGATTTTCTTGTACTTCTAAGCCAGGAAGGTTTTATGTTATCAGCTTTTCAATAAATCACTGAACTCTCCTTGTCTGCCTGGACTGCCTTTTGGTCCTTCCCTTGTTGAATTACACAGCTGTTCCTTCACATTAAAATCATTCTGTTGGTGAAACGTGGTGGTGGCTTTTATGGAGAAGCAAACACAGGACATGCAATGCATTTGTCACTGTGGTTTGGGCATCAAGCATGCGTTACAAAATACATTTTCAGTTTTTTTTTGTAATGCTATTGTGTGGAAAACTGATTGTGCTGCCAGCAGAAGAAATAAAATCAGTGTTAGTCATGGCATGCAACTTGAGTTTGTTTGACTGCATTCCTGACATAATAGCTGCTCAGGGAGTTCAACCAGGACTGAAATCGTAAGAATTATAACTCTAACCCGTAACATGCAAATTCAATTTGATAAACAGGTGCGCGTCATTTATGTTTGACATAATTTGGGCAATTCATATTTCCACTGCTTATGTGCAGTTTGGACTATGTATCATTGTTCCATTAACATATTAAACCTCAAATAATTGGGGCTGAGTTGAGATATCATGGTGCAGGATATTGTTTTCGAGGTCAAGGGAATAGTCCTAAGCAAATATGAATGGCCCTAAACTATGTTAATGTTGACTCTGAAGTTCATGTAGTATCCCTGCTAAAAAAAATAACAAAAAGAAAAAAAAAAAGTAATGCAACAGTCCCTTTATAGCTGTTCAGGGCACACAGCAATAACGATGGTAGTAATTTAGTAATTCATTACTTCAGTAAAAAGGCTATTTCCTCAGCTATACTGCCCTTATGAACATTAATAAGGAGATATGCAGCCAAAAACATTAGAAGCTAAACCAGCAAACGTTACTTTTTGTTACCTTTTGTGACAATGACTGATGGACACAGATATATGCAAGGAAACAGATGTATTGTAGGAGGCTGCATTCATTTGGGCCACACACAATCCACAAGCAATAATCTTTCTTAAGCGATTAGAAAAATGTACAAATGAATTATTTCAATAGATGACAGCACTGAATGGCTTCCCTTATGACGCATCTCCATCAGGCAAACGCCTCTCCTAATCTCTTTGCTGCTGTTTCTTATCACTTCTCCTTCAATTATCTCTCTTTCCATGTTAAACCATTTATTTAGAAATAGAGTCTTTAGGGGGTTTATTTTGAAAAAGCTAGATGACAGAAAAATGTAATTTTAAGATTAAGCACTGACCAAATGATACTTGATTATACTCATATTTATTTTATTACATGTTTCATCTTGGTGCAGTGAGTTTTCTATCCTTTTTGGGAAATTGCATCTTGTTGTTTCTTCCTCCCTTCTCCATAATTCTAAGGAGTGACTCCTTAGTGGGCCATCATCTTCGTAACTCTGGCAGAGAGACTCTACATTCTTCTTACAGTATGACTCACTCAGCTGAGCTTTGCTCTCCACAGACATACTCTGATAAAATAAGCCTGAGAGCGGTGATCAAAAAACCTTATGTGTTAACAATATATGGAGTTATTTAAAGGGTCTGTAAGTTATATTAGTGTTTGTGCAGGTTCATGTTAATGGAAAGCAATTCAAATGTCACCTAAGACAACCGTGCATATTCTTCAAAAAGCTGAGGTGTAACTATGAAGTATAAATCCACTTTAATTATAATTTACAGAATAAATTCAGCTGTACATGTTAGAAAATTCTAAATCAGTCCATGAGTGTTAATCAATGCAATAGTGCTTATTCGTCCAGAAAAACAAAAAGCTAACAACAATCAGACACAATTTTGATCCATTTCAAAACAAGAATCCACAAAACAATCATTTTTTTTTTTTTTACCTTTTCCAAAAGTGTTCTTTTCCTCTCTTCTTGTTTTTCTCCCTCCGTTTGTCCACAGATCTTCCAGAGTGGCGATCCCTCTACTCCTCTTCTGCTTTCTCTCTGCTCTGCAATGAAATGCTCAGTAGGAGAGGGTCTGCTGTTGCTTCCTCAGAAGAGGAAAGCTCTTTTTATAGACTCATGAAGTGTGGAGCTCAGACTCTCAAGGCCTCAGGGTGTGATTGAGGTAAGGGTCCTCCTGCCCCTTTCTGGATGGGGAGGAGTGCGTATTGGTGTGGTAGGTATAAAGGCCACCCACACACTTTTTAATCAATGGTGCAGCTCACGTCCCCACAACAACAGGTGAAACATTAGTGATCTAGTTAACTTGCTGCCCCCCTCTGCCTCCTCCTGCTTCTTCCTCTATTTGGGTTGCAAGTAACCTTCATGGGTGATTATTAGGATGTTTCAGTGCTCTTAGGTACATTTCTTGAGTGCATGTTTACATTAGCATCCACTAATAAGAGCAATTGCAGGTCATTAGTGGATTCCTAATCATTCCTAATTGCTGATGATTTAAATGTCCAACCAGAGAGGAGGATATTTTGGATTACTGCTACACTACAATCAGCAGTACCTATCACACCCATCCCCGCGCTGCACTGGGACACTTTGACCAGTCAGGGTCCACCTGATTTAGCCTGGCTCCGCCCTCCTACATACTTACGTTCAATTTTCATTTCCCTTCAGTACTATGTCTGAGTTTGCGGTATAGTCTTGGGTTTTCTCCAGCCAAATTTTTGGTGGTCCAATCAGCGATCAGAGGGGGTTCCTGAGAACGATGACGTTGAGGCTGTGCGCTAGAGTTGTAGTTCCGTAATGGCGGCGGATCCATTCGGTCCGTTGTGGCAACGCTGCCGAATATCCAGAAGTTATAGCCCGAGCAAGAACAATCTTTGCTGAGTTTTGTTGGTGGCCATGATGTTGTGGCCCTTGTTGCACATGTGCATGACATACGTCACGATCAAACATTAGCGATTGGTTATGGCAGGTTATGGCATTGCGGCTCTGGGCAGATCCAATAGTTTTAAACTTCAACAGAGTACCCACCTTCAAGGAAGTTAACACTTGTCAATGGAGAGTGGCCAGACTCTCTGTACAAATGAATTGTACGAGAGTCTGGTAGGACCAGGCTACACCTGATTCCCTCATACACCTATTGTGAGGACATCAAAGAAGTGAACCAGTTAAGCTATGGAGTATCGGGCTTGCTTGGATTGTAGAGACTGGGATGTTTTTCAGGATAGCTGTGTACCATCCAGAGATGGGGACTCAAGTCGCAATTAAGTCGCACAAACAGCTGACTTCAGATTTGACATGCAACTCAACCCAAAAGACTTCAGACTTGACTCGGACTCGAGCTTTGAGACTCGTCAACAACCTGTTTTCATGCAATTATTGCTTTTTAAATCTAAATTCATTCATGTATTTCTATTTTCTTTTATTGGCGCATATATGTTGGGGAAACGTATGACGAGTTGCATGTGCCCTGCCCTTTGCCATATGTGCAACGTAACGAATGCGCTATATGCCTGTGTGCGCACTCACATATCAAAAATACATTGACAAGTCCTCCCGGAGTTGTGCCTTTTGTCATTAGTTTTGCTTTCAATAACTTCGTAAACAGTGGCAGTAAGCGAACATCTACATGCAAGGTGTGTGACACCAAGATAAATGATGCCGGATCAACAACGTCGAACTTCATCACGCATCTCAAAACGCACCCAAATAGGTCAGTCACTTGCTCGTCACAGGTAACAAGCTAACCATCACAAAGTGTTGTGCTAATGCTGGGAACATGCAAATTGTATCCATATGATGTGACAGACTTAGGTTAATATTTCACCAGATTGTTGTTAAATAGCAATACGGAAAGTATCAGTTCTCACATGTTTGCACCATGGTTGGTGTATTAACTTTCAATATAGATGTTTCCCTTAAACTTTGAACACTGAAAAATTTAATGCATGATGAGGTTGGGCTTTACAGCCAGTTAGTAACACAGACAAACATGTATTCTTTGGTGCAGATACCAAAATGTTGAAAAATACAGTTATGAAATTGAAACAGAGTTCTTAATTTGTTTCTTCAGATTGCATTGCAATAGACCCCATAAAGTTATCCTACAACTGATTTTGATACTGTAGGCCTACTGTATGGATGGTAGCTACAGGACATGCTTTAAATACAGTGTTAGGGACAGATCAGATGGCCAGAGACTTGAGACTTGACTTGGGCTTGTGGCAAAAGACTTGAGACTTGACTTGAACTTGCCCCTCAAAGACTTGAGACTTGACTTGGACTCGAGCTCAAAGACTTGAGACTCGACTTGGACTTCCAAAAAATTACTTATGAACATCTCTGGTACCATCACACACCAGAGTGGTTCACAAACCCTGGTTCACAGCTAAACTCAGACAGCTCAGGTTGCTGAAGTAAGAGGCGTTTAGGAGTGGGGACAGGGGCAGGTTTAAAGAGGCCAAGTACGGGCTGAGCAAGGTGATGAGAGTTGCTAAACATCTGTACTATGAGAAACTTCAACAGCGGTGTTTTAGCTAATGACTCTGCTTCTGTCTGGAGGGGCCTCAAACTGATCACCAACTACAATCCTTAAGCCTCATCAATGACCTGCGTCTAGCAAAACAGACTGAGGGCACTATTTTAATGATCTAAGCGCACGGCGTGAAGCGCATGGCACAGATGCGTTTAAGGCGTGTCCAAATCCACTTTTACTAGTTTGATGGCAGAAAAAAAGAATCCGTGCCCCAGGTGCGTGGTTCAAAAGGGTTGTACTTAGTGTCTTCATTAATTCATAGGTGTGTTTTGGGCGTAACATGCAATAAACCAATCAAGAGTGTCATCTCAGATTCCCTTTTAAAGCCAGGCGCGTTTATACCTTGGCTCATTGCTATTATGATGGCGGATTTGCACCGTAATATTTTTATTATGAAATCTTTTGCATGTTTGTGTGCTGCTGCGCTTCCCTGTGTGTGTGTGTAACAAGCATAGTGTGCGCACGCTGTGCATAAGCATAGGCGCATTTTACTAATTTGCTGTTAAAATAACAATGAAATGCTGCGCTATTGACTTTAGACCAGGTTTTTCACCTGAACACACCTCCCTGTAAGACCAGCACGCCCATGGGCGCAAAGATGGGCGCAGGTGCATTTGCTATTTAAACGACGCGGGCGCTGGACAGGAAATTGACAACTGCGTCGGTCTTAAACTAACAAAGACACTTGCGTTGGGCTTTGCGTTGGGCGTTGCGTTGGGCGTTGGGCTTTGTGCTGCGCTGCGCTGGGTGCAAGATAGGGCCCTGAATGAGTTTTACTGTTGATTTGAAAGACAATGGGACAGTCCTGATACCATACACTGTGACTTATCGGCGAGCTCAAGCCCTCCAGCTCCACCTCAACAGGAACCTGGGCTTTCCCACCTCAGAGCCCCTGCCCTCCCTGACCACAACGATGACTCTCCACACCCTTGAAAGTGACATCAACAGACTGTTCAATAGGCAGAACCCCTGCAAAGCAGCCGGACCAGACTTTGTCTCTCCCTTCACCCTGAAGCACTGTGCTGATCAGCTGATCTTTAACATCTCACTGGAGACATGCCACTTACCAGCCTGCTTCAAGACCTCCACCATCATCCCTGTTCCCCAAAAAAACAAGGACCACATGACTTAACGACCACAGACCCGTCGCGCTGACCTCTGTGGTTATGAAGTCTTTTGAGCTCCTTGTTCTGGCTCACCTCAAAACCCCCATGACCCACTCCTGGACCCCATGCAGTTTGCCTACAGAGCCAACAGGTCTGTAGATGGCGCAGTCAACATGGCTCTTCATTTCATCCTCTAGCACCTGAAATCCTCAGGAACCTACGCCAGGATCCTGTTTGGGAACTTCAGCTCTGCTTTTAACACCATCCTCCCAGCTCTGCTGCAGGACAAGCTCTCCCAGCTGCACAAGCCTTACTCCACCTGCAGGTGGATCGCAGACTTCCTGTCTGACAGGAAGCATCACATGAAGCTGGGGAAACACGTATCCAGCTCTTGGACCATCAGCACTGGTTCCCATAAAGGCTGTGTCCTTTCCCCTCTGCTCTTCTCCCTGTACACCAACAGCTGCACCTCCAGTCAACAGCCTGTCAAGCTCCTGAGGTTTGTGGACGACACCTCTCTCATTGGACTCATCTCTGGCCCTTAGACTTTACACTGTGGTGACGTCACAGGTTTTCGAAACGCATTTCTCGGCTCAAACAGAGTTTTTCAAATATAAAAAGTCCATTGATTAAAAATTCAGAATACAAAGAGTCATAACAACTTTTTTACAGTTCGAAGTGTCCTGGCAGCAGTTTTACAGACATCTCTTTTACAATGGTGGCCTATGGGGAATATCCTTTCTGGGTCGCAGAGGGATTTTTCTTTGCAATACAAAATCACGAGTGGGGGCCTGGTGGAAAAACTGAAATGTGGGTCAGTATATTCTAATGAGCCTGCATGTGACATAGGAAGGGAAGCCAAATCTGGTTGGTTTTCTGATCGCATCCCACAAAAGACTGACTGGTTTGTCTTATTTATCAGTTTGTGGGTTGGTAGGCACTCCAGATACCCAACTGTATGTGTACAAGCACTGAAAAAGTGAGTTTTTAATTTTTATTAACAGTCCCCTTTAAGATCAATCTCATCTACTTATATGTAATAAAACCTAATAAAAAGGAGAAAAACGTCTATCCTGTTGTTTTGTTAGCTGTTCAGGAACAATGTGGAGATACTCGTATGAGCTAGTTTAGTTAAAACATAAACAAAATATCTTAAATGTTTTCATTAATTCCCTCACTAGACCTAAATCCACATTTGGCTGGACATGGCATTAGTGAACTAAACAATACTAATACTAAGTCTGGGTGGAACTAATAATGAATCACTATTACACAGGCGTAATTTTTAAATGTACATTCCCGATGACAAATTAGAAAGTTAAGAGTGTGAGAAGCAAAATGACAGACTATTTAGATTAATTGATTTACAGAAAATGAGCCGAACGGCTGGTCTGACCACATCAACGCCACAGTCATGTTGTTATTTCGTCATATGGAAGTGGAAATGTTTTTTTATCTCAAGTGTGTTGGAAAAACAATAGAAGCAACTCTCCCCTTTCAGGATGGTTCAGTAGATGTCATTCCTTCAAGTAACAAGTGCTATGACCACTTGTTTGTGGCTGCCGCTGCTGTGAGGGGTCTTTGTACCAAGCACTGGTCAAATGCTCCTCTGAACATGGGGGTGAGGTAGGGGGTTACTCCTACACCAATGTCCAGGAGGAATATTATGTGATGTCCGAGAGGCAGAATGATGTTCACAGGTGTGAAATACATCAACACCCTTTTTATGTAGTAGATTAGCTGACTGCCATGGCATGGGGATGCGTAGTGTCAGATTGATGAGATAATACTTGCGTACATGGCAGTCTTTATTAGGCAGTGATTCACATCCTGTGCAGCCGGGGCTTGCATTATTATTAAGCGCTGGAAGTAAGCGCCATCAACAGGGAGATGAATTACACTCCAAGTGCTGTTGGAATGCATAATCTCTTTTTGTTTTAGCATTCATATCCCCCCACACACACACACACAGGCTTACATACACCATTAATACTGTATATCTTAACATAGTTAACATTCAAGTAGAAATTTAACAGCATTCATAGAACAGAGGCAGATAATGTAAAATAACCTCAACTTGACTCATGATTTATGTTTTCAATATCTATTCAAACATTCTAATCAGACACTAGCTTGATTACTTTGCACTAATTTACAAGTTTGCAGCAAGCAAACAGGTACCTGTTGCCATATCAACATTTGATTGGCAGGGATACCATACCAGCATTAACAGACAAACTTTCCGTCAATTTTATTCAAGTCTCAGGCCCAATCATGTCCACACTCACAGACTTGAAGTGCGTTCCCACTAAACTGTCCCCACTGTCAAATCGTCAAGTGCTTGAGGACTGTTGCAGACATTTTGAGCCCTTTATGCACACTCTGCAGACTTTGCCTAAGGGAATTACCCACAATTCATAGTGTTGTGACAGTTACCAGGCGGAGCCCAGAATCAATAAAAATGAAAAAGATTAAACAAGGACGACTGGCACATGGCTAAATTTACCCAGAAACATGACGATACATAAAAAACATGAAATCAGAGAATCGCAAGCATAGGCTATAGTACACACCTAGTTTATTTATTAACTATTTCTTTTAATTTTGCTGAACGATGCTGATTTGACAAAAATTGATAATTTGAAAATTAATATTGTTTCCACTCTGTAAGGCAAGAGATTGGAAGACGTTCAAATCAGGCAGTCGGCCTGATTTGAAATGAAAAAGCCCCAAACCCAAAACTGTACATAACTTGTTTTGGAATCGTCAAGGTAACATAATATTTTGCTGCAAAGTGCTGTCCCATTTGTATTTACACCATTTCGAGCCCTCACAGCCTCTCACAAGCACTTACCAGGTGACGTCAGTTAAATCTGTGAGGGTTCACGAGTTAAGGCCTTAGGGGGACATTGGCCTTTTAAAGACAGATAGATAGATAGATAGATAGATAGATAGATAGATAGATAGATACTCTATTCATCCTGAGGGAAATTTTAGGCATCCAGTAGCTTAGACAATCATAACACAACACAACAAACACATACACACATATATCTCACATACATAAACATCACTCACAGAAATTTAAAGAGTTATAAAAATCACTCACAGAAATTTAAAGAGTTAAAGGTGCTAAGGTAGACTGTGTGCAATGGTGGTGGTGCAAAGGAGAACAGTGTATGGATTGATCAGTGCAATAGCTTATTATTAAATATTAACTATGACTATGAAAAGACAAGAATGTAAACATAATAGAATTAGAATTGCTTGACAGAAAAGAAATAATATACATTAAGAACAATATATAACAGGGAATAAGTTATAAGATTTAGATGTTATGACCACAGTCCAGATTGGAGGGCTAATATAGCCTAAAAGACAGTCAGTGAAGGAAGGATGAATGAACATAATTTGAGGACACTGTAAAATGAAAGACACTAATGTTAATAGATTTTGTATTTTGAAAGAGAATTGATTAATCGTTGACTCTTACAGCAGGCATGTTGTCTTCTCTTGTCCTCCAGTCAACCTTCAGTTATTTTGTGTGGTTTGTCCTCGTAGCTAACAGAAAGCTGAATGTGTATGTTACTGGCATTCAACACATGAAAAGAAAGTGATTTTCTTTTTAACAGCAGAGCCTTTCCTTTAAAAAAGCACTCTGTGTGTGTGTGTGTGTGTGTATATATATATCTTCTCCATTTAAAGTGTAGTCGTGGCGTCTAAACAAGTGAGTCAGGTCTTCCTAATGAAGTTTCCACACAGGGTTACATGCACACCTTGTAAACAAGAACCACAATCAAATTGATTTTAACACCTGACTACTTCACACCTTCACTCCTGAAAGAAGGAATTTGCATTGGTGTTTGCTGCATACAATAAACCTAATAAGAGGAAGTAAAAAATAAAGCAAAGTACTGAAACAGTCAAGAACATAAATATAGAATAAGAAATTACCATAAAATCTGAATAAATTCTAAAACAAAAAATCACTGTGGCTGACATGACATGGCTGTAAGCTATATATGATAACAGAACATAAAATAGATAAATAAATAACAGCCATATCTTCCCTGTTATGAATGCATTTGAAAAATCCCATTAGATGATGCCAGTTTTTTCCCATTTTGGAGTTATTTGGTGTTTATTTACATTAGGGACGGTTCATTATTTAATTAAGAGGCCACCAGAGGAGTTTTGTGGCCTCTAACCTAAAAAGACTTGACCCTCCCCTCACCAGTAATAATTTTCCTATGATCCTCCAAAATGATTTTAAAAAGAGGCATGACTCTGCATGCAAGTTAGGACTTAACAAAGAAGTACAGATACCATTTCATATTTACAACCATGATGTATGGGAGTTAACCTCTGCATTCTCATCTTACACATCACACTCCTCTGTTATGGTGTGGTGGCCATTTCAGTAGATTTACTCACTAACATAGTTGTGGAAACACAATAAGCATGGAAACTAAATGCACACTTCATGCATTACTGCATTACTTCAAATACTAAGTTACTCCTCTAGTAAACTAGTATTCACATGAAATAAAACAATAAAACATTTAGACCATTCAGCAAAGGACACTGGGAAATAACAATTCAACACTGGTTGCTATGGACTTGTCACTAGGCTTCGTCAGTCATTGTATATTTTAGCACATAGGTAAAGGTGCCGAAGCTGAACATTATATTCCAAAACACATATGTTTATTTTTAAAGCAGATTTTAAATTACATTGTAACAATTTAATAATTCGCCCTTATGAAATCCAATCACGGCACGGCTGTTTTGGAACGCAATAGACAGACGCTTAAATTCAACTGAAATGTAACGGTGAACAATCATAGTTGGACCTACAGTCTGTTGAGATGCCTCTCCAAACTCACCATAAAACGTTAAGACACGTTAAGAAAAAAGATCCGTATTTTGCCGTAATCCAGTGACACGGAAAAAAAGTAATCCACAGCGATCAGTAGATCCCAGTGCTTTAAGGGGGTCTCTCTATCTCATAAAAAAAAGTTGGCACACCCTGCACATAGCCCAACAAGGCTATACAATTAAATAGCCTTGTTGCGAGTGGCGCTTTTGCGCAGTATATGCGCACGGTAGGCCTAGGCTATAACTTGACACACGCACACAACAGACAGAGAGACAGACAGAAATGGATTTCTTTTAATTAATTTCAACATATTATTGATTGTAATAGTCCATATTTCATTTCAATTTCGCAATACAAAGAAATAGACTAAACGATTTAGTCTGAGTGTCATTCTCAATTTCACAATGAAATAAAACGTAACTCATTTGAACCAGACCACCGTCTCAGATATCCTCAGTGTCAAACACAATAATGCATGTAGTCTTTAACTTATACACAGGGAAAATGCACTAAGTGGCAGAAATGAATAAAGCCAGTGCACAGCCAAACTATGTTCTAGTCTTATAATGTACACGTAGTGGTAACAAAACCTGGGTGTTGAGTCGTCTCGTGTGTTGAACCGTGGAAATAAATAGACAAACAATTTTGTAATTTGCACTGAGATGTTGTCGGGTAGCCTATTCACTGAATATTCCGCCATCAGAGATTGCATTGTATTGCTGACAGGTGTTTCAAAATATCTAGGAACTTTTCTGGAGCTCTGAATGGCAGAGGATAGCTACAGATTTATTTATTTAAGATGTATTGGTAGTATTTACCTCCAAAGCACATTAAGCTAAAAGCAAGGTGACTTCTTCGGACTTGCGAGTGCTGTCAAATCGATCGTAGCCTATGCGGTTTGCTCACATAGCCTAGTGGTGTGGTGGTAAAGTGCAGTCATGCCGCGTTCATGAGCGTAGGGTAGGCTCAGGTCTACGTCCTGTAGTAGCCTATATTTTATATTTTAATTTAACGTCTTTAATGGTAAGAGACCGCACATATGGCAGACACCTTCAGATATGAGAGACCCCTTCAGATTTTTGACTTTGTTGCTTTCATAGGAGCCAGTCCTCACTCTATGGGAGCTCGGCTCCCTCTGGCTCCCACGTAATTCGAGCACTGGTAGATCCACAAAAAGGTAAATGACATGGTGTATCCAGCAAGGCCTATACGAGCGTCACATTCACCAGCCAGCTCCAAACAGGTGAACGAGGCCTCTGCGCCTTCTTCACCAGACTAGAGGAGTTGAGAGACCAAGAAAGATTTTTTGTGATGTGGACCCCAAGGAACTTAAAGCTAGACACACGTTCCACCTCAGCACCGCTAATGTGGAGGGGGGTGTGTGCCTTGCTCTTGGTTCTCCTGAAGTCCACAATGATCTCCTTGGTCTTCTGGGTGCTGAGTGCCAGGTTTTTACACCACATAGCTGGGTGCTGAACCTCATCCCTATAGGCTGTTTCATCCTCCTCTCTGATCAGGCCCACCACTGTGGTGTCATCTGTGAACTTAATTATGGCATTGGAGCCATAAACAGGGACACAATCGTGGGTGAAGAGGGAGTAGAGCAGAGGGCTCAACACACAGCCCTGCGGCGCGCCAGTGTTCAGGGTGATAGTGAAGGAGGAGAGACCTCCTAATTTAACAGCCTGGGGTGTGTTAGTAAGGAAGTCCATAATCCAGTTGCAGAGTGAGTTGCTGATGCCAAGCTGGCTGAGCTTAGAGATCAGCTTGGAGGGGATCACAGTGTTGAAAGCTGAACTGAAGTCAATGAACAGCATTCTAACATATGAGTGCCAGGTGGAGTGCTGTTGAGATGGCATCCTCTGTTGATCTGTTGCGTCTGTAGGCAAATTGGTACGGGTCCATTGCAGCGAGCAGACATGATTTCAGTTGTAAGAGGACCAGCCTCTCAAAACATTTCGCAATGTTGCAACCGGGCGGAAATTGTTTAGCTCCTTGGCTGTGGAGTGTTTAGGCACCGGAATAATGGTGGCAGATTTAAAACTGTGGGGGACTGTTGAATGGGCTAGAGACATGTTGAAGATGTCGGTGAAGACACCAGCCAACTGCTCTGCGCAGGCTCGCAACACACGTCCGGGAACTCCATCAGGGCCAGCAGCTTTCCGAGCATTCACCCTGCCCAGGATGTCGCAGACATCTGAGGTGGAAAATTGGAGTGTGTCCTCGGCAGCTGACTTGAAGGCTGCCTCCTTGAAGTATTATAGCTTTTCTCATTATCCAGAGCAATCCATCACATGCTCAGTGTCAGGTTATGCAACTGTGCGTCATGAGAGCCTGACGTCACTTCAAAATATTGCCGGAGTGAGGAGGAATGTCTCCTTAGGCAAGTGTGTGTTGCCTTGATTCCTCCCTTACATCGTAGGAGGAAAAAGAAGCTGAGGTTCAAAGAAGCTATTCAAGGAAAAGGAAGTGAGAGGGCATGTTTACATACTGCAAAAGTCTGAACAAAGCTTCATTTCCTCCAACCACTCTTTAGTGTGAAGCAGCGTTTTCTAAAGTTATCACCTTGGAAGAGCATTTTAGAAAGGTGAGTTTTTGTAGGCTGAAACTCTGGCTTATGTGGATGAAAGAACGAAACAAAGAGAGATGTGTGGTTTCAAAAGTATCCATTTAATGTGGCCATGGCTTTAGCACTTAGACAGATTATGCCTCTCAATATATTTTAGGGTCCCTGAAGACAAGCTGGCTTATACTGTATCAGCAAAGTTTAACAAAACGCTTACAAGTTTTTGAGTCCCAGGATGGACTTTGCTCACTCTGCCAAATCCCAAAACATGAGCTTTAGAAAATAGCTGCTCTGGCTTTAAGCCAGACATGAGGATGCCTCTCTGCACACTCATGGGCGCTGCTTCATCACACATGCCAAGCAAACACTTGAAACACAAACACTGAGTTGTAGATGTAGCTATGGAACCGTAATGCATTCACTTGAAAAAAAAATTTTTTATCAAAGAGATATTTTCAAAATCCTACATGGAGTACGGTTTATGCTGCTAATCAGCCTGACCCTGCAACAGTGCTATATGATTTCAAGTACAGGGTCAATATACCTAAGGTATCTAAGGTATTAGTTAAGTGTTACATGCCAAATTATGTCAGCTAACAGTTCGCTTCACCACATAGAAGGCAAACAAAATGAGCATTGGCAGTGATAGCAAACTGTGAGTAACTGATCCTGGAGAAACACCGCAATGTCCAACAGATCAGAATGGGCTTTACGTCTGAATAGTAGAGGTCCTGGGTAAGATTTGTATGCACTTCATTTAGCGGAGAATATCTCAACTGTTATAGACTAATATGACCCCATTGAACAACGTGGGATGTGTGCCAAAATCTCTACCAGTAAACATTGTGATCACCTCAGAAAATCTGTAGCTTCAAGAGTTTATATGTATGCATATATAATGAGATATTGACTAATTTGCATATTTTATTTTATTTTTAAGACAAAGTGTAATACAAAAAGTATTTCTCTTAATTTTTAAGATTAAACTGATAGAAATGTATAAGAATATCTATAAAGGGAAAAAAAAAAAGTCCCATTCACCTGTAATGTGATAATAGCGTCACCTATTGTGGTCATTTTCAGGACTTTCGTCCCGGGTAGAGATTTTGGCACACATCCCACGTTGTTCAGTGGGGTCATATTAGTCTATAACAGTTGAGATATTCTCCGCTAAATGAAGCGCAGACATATCTTACCCAGGACCTAGACTAGAATAACTGCAAAGTCCGGAGGTGCTGCACAAAGTCGAAGACAAACTAGCCTAATAGCAATACCATCTATATTAATTAAAGACAGGAGTATCTCACAATTCCCAAACCAAAACCCAAATAAACTTGTTTTTTGGGTCCCTAAAGTTTAAAAACTAGATGTTGACATAGGGTGAAAGTACCAATATTAGATAAAGTAATAATGGAAGTCACATCTTATCGTGGGTATTGTGCAAATTCCAAACAAATGTGCAATTAATCAAAATATGTTCAACAATTGACACACAGTGAACCTGGGAGCTTTTGGGGTCCCTGGGGGTCTCAGAAGACTTTCAAAAGAATTTGAAAGATTCCCCGGATTATTCATCCAATAATAAGCAAGAGAAGCATGGATAAAGATGTATATCTTTGGTCTCCAACAATATGCCATTAAAAGCTGCGTCTTTAGATTTCCATTCAAACAAAACACTTAAACTACTGATGTGTGAGAGGAGGTGCGAAATCACACAAGTAACACACAGCAATTAGTGGCACGTGTGGCCCATTTATAGGTGCATTGATGCATCAAGGAGAGAGCAGCTTGGGGGATTTAAGTTGAGTCAAGTGAATTAAGTGCAACTAACCATTAATCACAATCATGTCTGAACTGACTGAAACAACAAGAAGATTCTGCCATTTCCCCAGCCTTTGTCACATGACCAATTCATGTTTCCATGATGACTATCCAAAATTCTGATACCATGGAACCAGCACAGGAAAGGTGGCAGACTGACCCTATAGCAAATGTGTATTGTATTCCAATATACAATTTGTTTCAAATGAAAAAAAGTGAAATTAATAATGAACTTTATGTTTTATTTATCAGAATTGCATTGTGTTGTTCTATTCAATCCAATATTTCCTATATTTCTAAGCAGATTTTCTATGCTGTATTCTAATAAAATCCGACTGATTATTGGTCCCCCCCCCTGTGCCATCCAACTTTAAAAATCCTGGAATTGCCCCTGGACCTACATCTGACCAAAACTAAACTAGATGACCAAAAGAAGACAAAATATAGCTGCTCCACATGGACTCCTTTTAATAAATAAACTAAGAGAAAAAGATGCAGACCAAGTCTTGGTTGCAAATGTGAATAAATGCTGATGACATGCAATAACTCCTTGTGCCCTTGGACCTCCAAACAAAACAACAAACTCCCTTAATCCTTTCAGAACAGAATGTTATTACACAATGTTCCATGTCTAACTTGAATTTATGACATGAAGTATCTGTTGTATCAGTCAGTAATAGGAACTGTGCCAAGATGACATTTTACTTTTTAATTATGGTCCCATATTTTGATCTTTTTCCATCGATTAACTGTCTTCTTTATCATTCTTTGATTTACAGGTTTTTAGAAATAGTTTCCTTAATTGAAACAGTCTGACATTTTAACCTTTAGTGACAGCCTGCTGCTTTTCAAAACCTTTTCCTGAAAAATGACTTGGGTTTGGTCTTACGTGTCAGGTTTATTTACACAGCTCTTCATCATAATTCAATTAAATTCAATAAATCATTATTGTCCAAAGCAATTTTGGTGCAGCAAACAAACAAACATGGTAGAAATGCACTGTAACAGCAAAAACACTATAAACAACCAGGTAACAGCAAATATCAAGTTTACAAAGTGCAATGAGAAAAAAAATTCAAGTAGGACTAGAGTAGGTATGTCTCAAGTTAAAAGTCCAAAGCAGTGAAACCTAAGTTATCTAGCTTACAGTCTTACCAACTTTAGACCAATCGTGCAGACAGGGTTAAATTACTAAGAAAAGTTTAAAAAAAAAAAAGAAAAAAAAAAAAAAAAAGAAAAAAAGAAAAAAAGATCAGTAACACAAAATCAGAGACTTCCCACAGTGTGTAAAAACTGACATTGCAATCTAATAGAGTGCGCAATACCTTTGGCAATAATAATGAGCTAACCTAGAAAGCAAAGTAAAACACAATAAATGGCTCCTCTGCCAAAAAACACATTGTTTCTCTTAGATCTAAAGCTCAATCACTGGCCAGAGTTGATAGTTGAGACACACCCTGTAATATCCTTCTTTTTTTTTTTTTTTTTTTAAAGGAACTCTTAGATAGTCTTATACGTATGTATCATTCCTTTATATAATGGATTTATTTGTAAGATTTGGACAGAAGCACAGAGGCAACATATTTTTTCCCTTTCTGAAAATGTAATGTTTCTTTTGGGTGCATGACATTTTCGTCTATTAAGATTGAGGCCTCTGGTGGTGTATTATTATATGTTTAGTGTAATTGGGACTGCCTGCTTCATCTGCCAGCCTGATAGCAAACTGAATGTGATACTGAATACTGATATTTGCCATATATAAATGCTTGCAAGAACACACATTTTTGAGTGATGAAGCTCCTCAGGCTCCATAAAGACTGCTGTGAAGAGCCATCAGCTCAACAGGCTCTCTCTGGAGTCAGAATGAAATTATTTGCAGGGATCGCATGCATCATCAAATATTTGTTTGTATTAGTCCCAAAGAGAAGTTTATAAGTCGGCACCTCTCTTTAGCCTGCCTCTCTTAGTTATGCTATTATAATTCTAGACTGCTGGGGAATTTCCTTCCTCCCTATGACACAATGAGCTGCTCTTTCATCTCTCTTTTCATTTGTTCCTTTTATGTGCATCCTTCTCCCAGAAATGCTTGTTACTAACCTAGCTCTGGGGAGTTTACTCCCCGGAGTCCTTATGTTTCTTCTTCACCCAGAATATCGCCTTGGATTAGGGTGGCACCAAGACGTGCAGCTGTCGCTAGGGACCTGCTACACCCTGCTACGCTCTGCGATTCCCTGCAGTGTCCGGCTGCGTCCTGCTGCGTCCTGCTGCGTCCTACCGCGTCCACTCATGCTGTGCTGTCCCACATTACACCCTGTAACGCCCTGCTGTACCCTACTATGACATGAACTACTACGACTATCATTGTAGTCACTGTTCCATTATCTTTATTGTGACTATTACTACCACTGTTCATCACACCCCCAACCGGCACCGTCAGACACCGCCTACCAAGAGTCTGGGTCTGTCCGAGGTTTCTTCCCGTAAGGGAGTTTTTCCTCGCCACTGTCGCAATAGCTACCGATAATGCTTGCTCTTGAGGGAATTATTGTAATTGTTGGGGCTTTGTAAATTATAGAGTGTGGTCTAGTCCTACTCTCTCTGTAAAGTGTCTCGAGATAACTCTTGTTATGATTTGATACTATAAATGAAACTGAATTGAATTGAAGTCTGGGCAAATATTTGCTCAGATGATGTATTTTGTACTTAGTGTATAAGACATATAATTAATATATATATATAATTATTATTATTATTATTATTATTATTATTATTATTATTATTATTATTATTATTATTCAGTCCCTCCAGAAAAACGCGATTATGCGATCGCATAATTCAATGCATAATCAGTCAATGTCCGCATATTTATGCGGGGGACCGCATTTTTTCAAATACACCGCACTTTCGCCGCATAAATTGCTGATTTCTGCGCAAAATATGCGGGGCTTGCATGATTTCATAATCCCCGCATTTTTGTTGCAAAAAAGTCACATATATCTTAGCACAAAGTTGAAAAATGTTGCGTTTACTTCACACAAGAGCAGCCATTTTCCCCT
This sequence comes from Sander vitreus, assembly GCF_031162955.1. NCBI lineage: Eukaryota > Metazoa > Chordata > Actinopteri > Perciformes > Percidae > Sander > Sander vitreus. Next base: position 14,075,514 of record NC_135872.1, read on the forward strand.
GTTGCCATGGGAACGTTATGAAGTGACGTTATGAAGTGACGTGAACATCATCGAAAAGCTGCAAACCCCGCGATGAAGCCATGATGAAACCGCAGTTTTTGCAAGTTCCCGCAATTTCACTGCATAAAATTGCATAAATATCCCACATATTCCATCGCATTTTTTTAAAAAAACATGCCGCATAATCAAGGATTTTTGCCCGCAACAATCACAAAAAAACTTGTTTTTGCTATTGAAACAAGTTTTTTTTTTTATCTGGTTTTACTCTTTTCGGGAACTTTGTAAACATATATTTGGAAGTGCCTCTTTATAATAATAATAATTATTGTGTAATATTATTGGCCAGCTGGTTTTCTTGTGCTGATTGCTGCTGCTGTAAGTTGCATTTTAGCCACAAGAGACTGCAATTTGGTCACAAATAAAGCAGGGTTGTCTTTATTCTGCTGAGTTGAATATTTTTTTATTTTTTATTTATTGCTGGATCCTTTACACTAATCATTAAGCAAAATACATACAGAAATTTGATTGAGTATGTGTAATTTTCACAATGTATACACTTGTTTTTAACTAAATAAGAGCTGAAGACTAACTTTAGAGGACCACAATAAGTTCTATATAACCCTATACTTTTTCTCTTATTGAACCCCACACACATCCCAAGCACAAGATCGCTTTAATACATGTATACCAAACTTGTAGTGCTATTTCCTCTATCTTTTACTCTCCTGTGGTACCATTAAATGTTCCTGTGATCTTCTTGTATGCTACAAGGATGAATCATTTGCTGTGCTTTTTATAGAGTTTGCCTTGAAAAAGGTATAATGAGATCACTATGGACTCTACTCACAAGGGCTCATAAAAGCATGATAGCAAGTGGGTGACAGTTTATTGCAGCAGGCAGCATATTAAACAAGATCAATCTGGACTTGTTTAATGTGGTTATAATAGAATGGAACATAAAAATAGAAGAAAAACATGATCACAAGTATATACAGCCATATATACAAAATGTTCTAACTAACTAACTAACTAACTAACTAACTAACTAACTAACTACCTAAATAAATGTTAAAATACAAGTTGTATCTCATGATTTGGCTGCTCCTGGTTAAACTAGGGGAATATTGACTTTGAATCATACATATTACCACATACTATCTACTTTTAAGTTAACACAGACTTCTATATATAACACTTTTTGCTGCTTTTTATATTAAGCACCTAAAAGAAAATATACTATATATTGTGTGAAATAATGTCCAGATTTGCCTATACATAAGCCTACTAAAGCCTACATGTTGTAAAGATGTAGGTTATGCAAATAAATTGCCCCACCGAGGCTGTAACTCATCCCTGGCTAAAAGGCAAAAAGGGGGGGGACATAAATCTGTGAGGGGACCTCCTTTGTTCGTCGTTTAGTCACCTCTGTGGCCCCTGAAAAACCATTAAACGAGGAGGACTTCTCCCAGGAGCCCGGCATTCCTCAGATTCCTCCAGTCTGATGTCAGAGTGGAGAGGGCGGTTCTTAGGAGGCATCTGGACCCACTGCTGCCTTCACGGTCCCCGCCATGGCTGCGACCTCCGAGCTCTAATTTATGTAGCGATTTGCGCACTTTTAATTATTTTTAGTGGAGAAAATTAACATGGATAGGCCTACATATATTTGACTAATCTTTTTTGTAAACATTTTTTTTTAAATTTAATTATTTATTTTTTTTTACCAATAAGCAGCATGAGTTTTTAACTTTGGATTTTGGGAAACACTTATTCACTTGCTTGCTGAGAATAAGATGAGAACATCGACAAATATAAAGGTACAGCCAGCAGCCAGTTAGCCTAGCTTAGCACAAAGACTGGAAACAAGGGCAAACAGCCAGCTTTTAGTTCTGTTAAAAGAAACAAAATCCACCTACCGGGAAGCCCACGAATGTGTCTATATCCATCGCGTTCCCTCCTTCAGCGCACTTTGGAGGAGGGTCTGGCAAAGTAAGACTACCCACTAATTAACATATCATTATTAACCATTATTAAGTGTAAAAACTAGAAAACAAGTTAAAGCTATATGACAGTATATTTCCCAAAATGTGAACTATTACTTTAAGTAAGGTGCTATGTAATTAATAACTTTCACCATCAGCTGTTCTCCTAAACAACAAATCTCCTTTTTCTTTACGCAAGTGTCTCCAATCTTTCTGGCTTGTGATGTCTTAAAACAAAATGTCTTCTTGTGAGCCCTTCTCACCAGTTATGTAGCATTTGTGATTTTCCTTGTTTTATATTAGTAGAGGTACAATTATCCATTTATTCACAAGAAAGCAAAGAAAAGTCTGAAAATTTGATTCAATAATTTGATGTAGCAAAAAAGAAATGTCTGCCTTCTATCCTTCTAATCATCTCGTGACCTCTCGGATTTCTCTTGCGACCTTTTGTGAGGGTCCCGAACCGGTTCTTTACACCTTCTTAAACTAAGGTTCGAGATTCCAATATTTTCTGCTGTTTTTGAATGCAGCATATGCTCCTCTCGCTCTCTTCCCCTGTCCTGAACGCCTCCATTGGACAAGAGGTACCACTACTATTTAAACATACAGAAGAATAAGTCCCTGCGCGAGAATCAGACCACGTCGTAGTTATCCACGGCCGAGTGGGAGAACTTTTCGTAACTGTTTTTAATGACTTTTGTGCTCCGTGAAAAAAAAACAAAAAAAAACGGGACAACAAACTTGGGAGTTGAAGCAGCGTCAGGACTGAGTTTGAGCTTTTTTTGTTCTGAAAGTCGCGCTCGCATGATTTAAGAGTCTCTCGCGATTTGTTTTTCTACATGTTTCCACAATTTATTTATAAGGAGAAACGACATGAGGATTATCTGTTTGCTGTGAGGTTCAACGCCGTCGAGCAAAGAGGAGTTTCTCTAGTGGGTAGCAGAAACGGCATGTAGCACAGGATCAAGGGTGAGTTGTCTAGTTGTTAAAAAAAACAAAAAAAACAGAGTTTTGTTATGCTCCTATTTGTTTCCAAAACGTCTAGACATTCCTGAAGTTGGGGAAAATAAAGTCTCACTCAGCAGTGTTAAAATGTAGGCCAAATGGCTGGGCCACGTAGGTGCACGCAGGGGATTCCAAATATTCTCATGCTAAGCCCCCCACCCCCGTCCTCCACCAGATAAACATACATTAAAATACAGACCGAGCCCCCAATCCTCCTCTCCTCCTCTCCTCTTGATAAGAAGTGGACTACTGTTTGGTGTGAGGGAACTGGAGAACTAAATAACTGCAGATAACTGGAAAACAGTGTGAAGTGTTACACCTCCAATCAGAGCAGCCTAAAACATCCAGTTAGGCAACGTTTATACTGAAGTTATATTAAATTAATATATTAAAGGGACTTTAGGAAACCCTCTGCAGGTCAGGACCCCCCTCCAGTATGGACATCTCTTGGGGAGTCAAACGGGCACATGCCAGACAGAGTTTACACCACCTGGATGATGTAGATCATCTTCTGGTATTACACTTAGAAATGACAATTGTACACTGAAAGCTACCTACATTACCAGAAGCTTGTTGACCTGTTGACTGTGATTTTAGTGGACAATGCATAGAGTCATCCAGGTAAAAACAAGAGACTGAGAGCTGCACATGCATTCATATCAAAGGTGATTACAGTTTTTCAATAATGGGTTAAATGATGAGCCTGGTGATGATGACGTTATCATTTTGGTTTGCCCTGCTCACGTCCTACACATGTTTGTGTGAGAGTATGTAAAAGATGTGTTTGGACATGCACCTTGGACAACCACCATTACTGTAAAAAAAAAGAAAAAAAAAAAAAGGGGAGAGTTCTGTAAAGGCAAATATAGCGTAGCTGCAGGAGGCGTAGGCTACACACACATACACACACACACATCTGGCTGTCTTTATAAGCTCAAAGGCATGCTGTGTAAATTATATGGTGCCAGAGCAAGTGGCTTGGAAGTACGCACCACTTTTAAAACACTGGTAGAGGATTTAAAGGACCAAAAGTCAGAGTTGTAGGTTCTGCCTTCATCCATGCTTCTCATCACCTCATGGCTTGTTTAAGAGTGGAGGCCCAAGGGTTAAATATTCATTACATGTTTCCGATTACTTCCACAAAAGCAGCGCCATTTGTTGCCCTCCATGTCTTCTGTCATATTTGAAAACAAAAGGAAAGTTTCAAGGTGCTCCTGACATGTTAATGCCAAGTCCCAAAGGCATGTTTTGTTTATGTTCAGCATGGTAAGATTATAGTAGGTGTTTACTGCATAATGCAAGCCTGTATGTAAAAGGAAAAGTGGCCATTGTTTGTGTAGCCAGTGGTCATTTTTTTCATTTGACATTCTTTCATTTGAGTCTAATGGCCATTTGATTGCTATGTGGGGCAATCACACCTGTAATTTTGGTCAAGTGCTCACACTGTAGCACAGGAAGAGAGGGAGGGAGAAGAAGTTATTGTTGTTATTGTCGTAGCAGTTTAACTGAAGGCCATGAAATGTACAGAATTTCTTCAAAGTCAACTTGTGGTGCTCTTGTAATGCTGCAGAGACGAGGCTGTAACGTCTTTCTTACTATTTGAAGGAAGTCCTGATGAAATAAAGATATCAAGTTGTTGTGATTCAAAGTAAGGCTGTCTAAATTAATGATAAAATCAAGATTCATTTAAAGGGGCATTTTCACAATTTTTTTTTGACATTTTATAATCAACAGATTAGTGCTAATATCAATAGCTGCAGCCCTAAATGCAATTATTCCTCATGATTGTCCTATTAGTTTTAGCTGTGTCACCCTAAGTTCCAATCATAAAACAAATAGCCTTTAGTATAAAGAAAATATTAATCAGAGTTTTAGGAGAGCAATAATTATAGTTATTTGTATTATAAAGTCATACTAATAATATGAAATAGTATAATATACAATATTGTGCAAGCTGGGTTTATGAATGAGACTGCGATCGATCAGTAACTCGTGTGTGTGGTAAGTGCGTTAGAGAAGCTTTTGTCAGAGTTGTGTAAGTGCTGTGCTCTCTGGCTGCAGACAACAACAGAGCAGAGAGCGTGCTGTGACCTGCCCAATTCTCCCACACTCCACCTTCCAGGTGCTGTGGGCCAGTTGTCAATCACTGCTGGCCCCGCCCCCCCCACGGCAGGTCAGACCCCTCTCCTTCTGATCAGCCCAAATGTTACTTTTCCCATGATGTGGCCCACATATGGGCCTCAACTGTACATGTAAAACACACATTTTGTGAGCAGTGTGTGTGATTATCCCATTTTACTTTTCTCCTAATAGAGCATCAAGCAGAGATATTTTCCATTTGATCTCAAGTTTAAAATGGGTGAATTTTCCTTTCCTCGTGGCCATTATGTGTGTTAGATACAGCCGGATATAAGCAGTAGCAACTCCAAAGTGTTGCTGCTTTCATAGGCCTGTAAACCCGGTGCTGTTGAGGTCCCTGTTAGTGTTGGTGCCTTGGGGTTCAGCTGTGAGAAAACACTTTGTGGCTTTTTTGTGATTGAGCATGTGTGTGTGGAGTTGTGTTTGTGTGTATGGTTGTGTGAGTGTGATGTGGTTCCCAGGAGGAGGGGGTCATGGAAAATGTGAACAGCACCGTGGTTTGGCTGGAGCAGACATGGTGGCCGACGGTTTATGATGGTCCCATGTTTCTGTTGTTGAGTGAAGAGCCGCCGCTATCAGCCTCACTGCCTGTCACTCCCTCCCTCCATCCTCCCCTCAGTCTCACCTCGCGTCCCCCCTCGTCCTGAGCAACTGCACCAACATGATAAGAGCCTGAAACACCGTTGTCACACCTCTTCTTCCCTTTCTGCCCTGTTCTCCATATCCTTACTTATCTTAAGCCTTTATTTTTTCAATTCGGTGCAGGGACACTCACGCATGTTTACACACACGCACACTGCATTCTTTCTCTCAGTCATATCTCCAAACTCTCCCTGCCTCCATGTCATCAATCCCCAGATGTCACTGCCACGGGATGAGTCGGCAGCGCTACGTCATTGTTGGTTTAACACAGTCTCTGGCCAGTGATAAGCTGTATCCTTCTTTGATCCTCCCCATCTTCATGTTCTAGTGACACAGTTTAGATGGCTATGCCAGCCTGAAACACTGGGCATTCCCTATTTATCACTGCCAACTGTGGCACAGTGCTGCAGCCCATGAACACATATTTCTAATCTGTTTTAATATACTGTATTTAGGGGTATGTTGTGTGCTGTCAGACATAACGTGGAGCCGGAAAATTATTATAAAACCATGGCCAAATGATGTAAATATTGTGTAATGCAGTTTGGCTGCTGGTTTTCGAAATCACGATAGAAGATATAGAAAAATATATACGATAGACATTATAGTTCTCAGTTATACATAAAATTAAAAAATTTCTGAATTTTGTTTTACTTTTGAATTAAGCTTTCATGATTTCCACCCCCTGTTGAACGTGTGTGTGTGTGTGTGTGTGTGTGTGTGTGTGTGTGTGTGTGTGTGTGTGAGAGAGCTGGAAAGTGAAAAAGCAGATGCGCTTGTTAGAAACACACAGTCTGGCCGCCTGGCTCCACCATCTGTTTGCAGCTGCTAATGTTTGTGTGTGACAGACAGTATGTTTGTGTGTGGAGGACTGTGTGGAAGAAAGCATACCGTATATTGTGGAACGTATATTTAAGTTCATTCCTTTCAGGTGAGGAAACAAAGCAAAGTCTACTACTTTTTTTTTTTTTGCCTTGCACCACACACACACACACACACACACACACACACACACACACACACACACACACACACACACACACACACACACATACACGGCCAGAAGTGACAGACTGGTGCTGTGTCCTGCTGTCCCTTAGACATGCAAGGAGAACACTTCTTGTGTAGTGTGCATGCCTGTTCATTTACTGTATGTGTTTTTTTTCATATAGCAAAAGGTTAAACAGTTTTTTTATTGCCCAGTGAAATGGGCAGCAAGGTTCAGTCAAGTCAAGTCACGTCTGATCTGGGGTCAGCTCCCAGCAGCTGATGTTTGACCACCTTTGGCTGTATGTGTCCTCACTTCAGAGCGGTATTTCCCCAAAAACATCTCACTACTGAGCTTGTTTTAGCTCCATGGTAAGCCAGTGAGGCAAAAGAGGATTAAAATCTGAAGAAATATATTTTTTTTTAAGCTCTGTTTGGAGTAACAGGGTGGTTTTTTGTGCATGGCAGTAGCTCATTCCATAGGGACTTGGCTTGGGAACCGGAGTGTCGCCAATTCAAGTCCTCATACGGAGTGTGGACTGGTAGCTGGAGAGTTGCCAGTTCACCTCCTGGGCACTGCCAAGGTGTCCTTGAGCAAGGCACAGAACCCCCAACTGCATGGGCAGCCGCAGCTCCCTCACTCTGACATCTCTCCATTTGTGCATATAGGTCCTGTGCATGTGTGTGTATTTCAGGCCTGTGTGTAACAACAGAGTGACATTTTTTTATTTCCCCTTAATTAATAAATATAAATAAATAATTAATCAAAGTATGTTTTTCTTCTTCTTCTTCAGTTAGGACAATACAGCAAGTGACACAATTCTTAGACCCATACAGTATAAATATAGTCAAGTTAGGAGTCCTCTGTGTGACTGCAGACTCTGAAAGGACACTATACTATTAGTCAACAATAATTTTGTTGTCATTCATTAAGCAAAAATGCCAAACATTCTCTAGTTCCTGTCTCCTAAAAATGTGCTGTGTTTCTCTTTCTCTGATTTATATAATTGTAAATGTTTGGGTTTTGGACTGATAGTTGGACATGAAGAGCAATTTCATATTGTCTTTCAACATTTTATGGACTAAATGATTAATTTAGAATGACATCTGCTTTGATAATATATTTAAGAAAAACATGTTTAAAGCATAAATGCCAAATATAATCTATCTATAGTCTCTAGTCTATAATGGTTATCAAATAAATATTGTTTTTGGACTGTTAGTTGGATAAAACAAGCAAATTGAAGACATCTTGTGCTCAGGGAACCTATGATGGGACCTTTATCACATTTTTCTATGATCAGAAAAGGTATCCTGAGCACATTAGGACACATAAAGGCACGCGCGCTAGGTAACTCCTGTCATTGCCCTTGACGTTGGTAATGGCATTACAACTGGAGTTGGTCCCCAGGCAGCGGACTATGGCTGCCCACTGCTTCTAATTAGTAACAATGGGTTAAATGCAGAGGATACATTCCTCGTATGTGCAAATAAAAAGAAATACAAAAGGGCATATAATTATGATACTATTATTAGCTGTAATTACTACTTGATTTACCTTGTGATCCAGGCCTGGTCTATGCTCGTAGACCAAACTGTAAAAAGAGTATGCTGGAGGAAGAGTAGTTACCAGCTGTGAAGCACTTAACCCCTTTGTTTTGCTACAGCGCTCATGTGTAACAGGAGGGGAGGAGGAAGGGGGTGGCGTTGGTATTTCAGACAGAGACCAGCAACAGAGATTAGATTGATTGAGTTACACACGCTACACTTGCGTCCTCAGCTCTTGGTGGCCTGTGTCTAATGGTCTTAGCAGTAAGCGACAAAGTGCTGTTTTGTTCCCGCTATTGTGTGGATGTGAATGGAGCAAAGCGACAGACAGGCTGCCCTGAGAGAGACTCAGGCACCCAGACCAGCAGCTCTCTTACTGTTCAGATGCGTCACACACTAAGGGGGAAACCTGTGACAACATTGGTGTTTTACTGATTTTATATCGTCTTTTGTCAGCTGTTAACACATAGGACTGACTGTTTGTTAAACCCTGTTCATTATAGTCACTGTTGCTACACCTGTCAGGCTCTATGTTCCCGCACTGCGCAGCACGCAGTTTACAATAATAACGGGGGAAGAGTTACCAATCTAAATTCTTCGTAATTTTGGAAACAGTGGGTCCTTTTATTTCAGACAGAGGTAGACAGGATTCTCATTTCTAGCTGGTGACCTAAGATTAGATTAGCTGATTTAGCTAACGTTAGCTCAGTGAATTGTTTGAAAACGTCGTCTCTGGCTGACTTTTTTTAATGTTTGGTTTTAAAACGAGAAACCTGTAAAAGGGTCTTTGATATTCAGTTGATGACTACATACATGATCTAATACTAAAAGACTGAGGCTAAAGCTAAATGTTTAAGGCAAAAACATAGCATCCTCCTCAGCTCATGAACCTTTTAGGAGACCAGGTAATTTTAGAAACCACATTGTTCTTATAATGCAGTGTAGACCTAGCTAATCTAAGTATGATAATGAAACATGTAAGATCAAACTGTTATTTTGTTCTAACATAACCCTGTTTGACTGCCAAGCAAACAAGAGAAAAGGACATGAATCAGGGGGGCCCTGCAGAAAAAGTTTGGGAACCATTGGCCTAAACTCTGATTTAGTAGCATCCAGGAGTGCCTTCCACACTGAGGTAATAACATACTATAGTGGATGTGCTAGTTAGTTAATGATATGCTCCCTGGCTTATGAAGTAATGCTGGGTTAATAATGTTGATAGTAAGCTAGTTAGCTGGACATTCTAATGATTGTAGCTTACGTTAGAGCAGATAAACACACTGTTGCATTCCTAAAGGCCCTGACACACCAACCCGATAATTGGCCGTCGGACAGTCTGGCGAGGTCGGTGACTCGAGTCTGGGTCGTAGGGCGGGCAGTCGGACTCAGTGACCAATCTGATTGGTGGAGCGCTAACCCAGAAATGGCGAGCGGGATGAGTGACGAACGCCTGTCAAAATCTGACGAAAATCTTTTAAAATTGTCGATCTGAAATGAAGACAGATTCAGCAACTGTATGGCCTATTTCTCGCTTAAAATGTTTTCAGAAACACGTTTCAGTGAACTATTTTCGTAAATTTAATAAATTACAACTTGCTAGTAATAATCAGTCAGTCATCTTTGTTTAAATTGGTCACATTGACATTTTGTGACGCACAAAAATGAAATTAATCTGATGCCAGGCTGACGGGAGCACACAACACTTTTTGCTTTTGTACATGGGAGGAAACGCACACAACTTAATCTAGTATTCAGTTAAAAGTAAGCAGGTCTGTGAGATCAGACTTCTAATTGTTCACCTTTTTATGAATTGACTATTTGGCTCATGCAAGCTAAACGTCTTTTATCTTGATTGATTGATTTATAAAAACAAATGACGTAATCACACAATGCGTCTGCAAAAAGTGTTAAGGAAATTATATTCTTGTGGTTATGTAGTTTAAGCACACGTGCAAAAATAGCTTCTCTCTTTTTTATTTTTCACCTTTTTGCCCCTGACCACAGCAGTCTAGAGGGGGATAAAGAAGAAACACAACAAAAGATGAGAATGGTTACATATATATTTAGCCAAAGCTTGCTACCCTGAAAAAGAAAAACAACAAACCCTTCCCTCAGTTTTCCCTCTCGTTTTCTCCATGCCACAAAATTACAATGTGCAAATTCATAAACGTATACGCTGTTTTTGCACGCTGGAAATAAACACGACGGTTGGGAGAAAATGTTGCTGCAGCGCTGCCGTGGCGTTGAAGCAGCGTTTTTTGTGTCGAGGAGTGGGTTCAGTCCCCTGCTATTGTCTGTCTGTCTGTCTGGCTTTACTCAACCACACACTTCAAACCATGCCACTGATTACTAGTTTAGAGTTGCACTAACTGCTGTCTGGTCCCTGGCTAACCTCTGAATAACCTGGTGTGTGTGTGTGTGTGTGTGTGTGTGTGTGATCCTGTGTGTTTGTGGTGTGCTCTGTTCATGCATGTCTATGTTTGTACACTACACAGTGAAAGTATGTGTCTTTATTTGTGTGTTTATCTGCGTCTGTAGGCTTGTTGACAGTGATCTTGCGTGGCCTGTGCGCTTGGGAACATTTCTTGAGGCATTTTGGGGAGGTTTTACCGCCAACCTCTGATGTCACTTCCCCTAAGCCCGAGCCAAAGGGGGGGGGGGTAAAAGGGGGTGTAGTTTGGGTCAGGTGGGGGCTGGGGTGGCATAACCCAAAGCAAAGCTGATTTACTCACCCATTGTAGCCCAATTATTCACATGCTGTGGCTGTCTCGCTCGGTGTGTGTGTGTGTGTGTGTGTGTTGGCATGAACGCCCAATAAAAAATACAAGATGATGCCACATTACAGTGAGCTGTCTTAGATGGATTCAGGAGTAAGGAATGTGTTACGGTTTCCAAAGGGGCACGGCTGTTACAAAAGACAAGTCTGATTCAAACAACAAGGCTGTAAGTCAGCAGTTTGTAGCTCTTTCATTCAAGACTCGCTTGCCTGTGTCTTTTCTCTCCCGCTCACTCAGCCTCGTCACACACACACACACACACATACACACATATATATATATATATATATATATATATATATATATATATATATATATATATATATATATATATATATATATATATATATATATATATATATATATATATATACACACACACACACACACACACACACACACACACACACACACACACACACACACACACACACAAGCACACTCCTTCCTTGTGGTGCATACTTGTGTCAGGTGTGCTCTGTTTTTCCAGTCAGTGTAGAGAGGAATCTGGGCTGGGGTCCAAGCTGACTATCAACAGCACATTGCCAGAGCCCGGGACAAGAAGCAACATATCCACTCCATCTTTACTCCTCCTCTTTCTCCCTCTCTACTCCTCCCCCCTTTTTTCCCTCTCCTGTTCACTGGAGCTTGTCGTGTTGTATTACGGTCTTTTTATACTACAGTTTGTCTTTTTTCTCATACTTGATGCATTTTGTCTCTCCGTTTTCATTTACTTTCATAAAGATTTTTTAATCGGTTATCAGATTTGTCAGTGACTTTTGTCAGTGTTTTTGTATGGAGAAGAGGTTGTTCTTTCCTGAGTTTGGAAGTGTGGGGATGTTTTTTGGTTTTGTGGTGTAGTTCCTGTCTAACAAGGCTACAACGTGGCCACCACCCTTAAAATGACACTGCTTTTAGCTATGTCAATTAATTCCCGTTGACAACACCAGCATTAGCCCTTGGTGGCCCGGGTTTTATACTGGGAGAAAAGTTTTTTAGGTTTATTTCTGTGTTGCTTACGGTATATATACAGTATACTACAGGTGTGACTATATAAATATAGTAAATATACTTGTGCTTGTGTTTGCTTTACTTCAAAGCTCTGTCCTCATCACAGACGAAAGCTAAGAGCTGATGACTAACCCTGAGATGATTGTGTTCAAAGTGTTCCCCAAAGACCTGTCTCAACCTTAAAACCTGTGTGTGTGTTGCACTTGCATTTGTTGCAGTAATTAACAGTTTTATGAGTTTGTTATTGACATAAAATTACGTTTTGTGGCAGTAGCTGACAAACAGTGTTTCTGTGGAAGCATCTGTGCCACCACCACATGTGTGTGATCTTACACACTACAACACTGTACGCTTCAGTGTCTATCACTGTGCTGCTGTCGGGCAGAGAGAGGGAGAGGGGAGATAAAAAGGAAAGGAAAGGCCTCCCACACAGGCAGATATGAGACTTAGAAGCTCCATTAGTTCCTCAAAGCCAGCTGCTGGGTTCAGATGGATGTCTGGTCTCGGCTGTTTGATGTCCATTCATCCATAGCTTTACATCTCTGCCTCTGTCTCCCAGCTTTGCTCGACGCTGGGCCTCATGGGGCTGGAGAGAGCGCAGCTGCCATAACTATAGGATAAAGCTGTCTGCTACCATGCGATTCCTGCCTTGGCTAACATCGTAGCACCGCCGCTGCTGCTGCTGCTGCTGCCGCTGCTGCTTCTGTTATCGCTTGTGATTCTGCTAGCACCAACTGGTTTTTGTTTCTGCTTGTGTATGTGAGGTAGGATGATAATGTAGGGAAATATGATGTGGGAAGGTTTGATAGGAAGAATGTTTACTCATTAGAGCACCACATAATTTTTGTATTCCTGTGGGCTCAAATAATTAAAGTTTTAAAAACTATTTGTCAATATTTTTCCGGAGTTTCTTGTTATTGACTAATCCATCTCTTTTTCATCTATCCCTGCAGCACCCGTTCATCCTCCTCCTCCTCCTCCTCCTCCTCCTCCTCCTCCTCCTTCTCTCCGGACATCTTTGGGAATGGGCCAGCACCTTGCCAGGGTGCATCTTTCCACCCAGTGGTGTGGCTGGCGTCGTGCAAGAGTGAGGAGGGCGACGGCCAGGTCATAGAGCCTGCCCCCCCTCTCTCCGCTTGCTTGCTCCCAAGTGACTTTTGACCTTTGACTCAACGGGACCTCCAGCCAGCCATGCCCTTCCGGCTTAAGCTGCGGCGCACACGGCGCTACAACGTCCTGAGCAAGAACTACTTTGTGACACGGATTCGTCTGCTGGACAGCAATGTGATTGAATGCACTCTTTCAGTGGAGAGTACGGGACAGGAATGTCTGGAGGCAGTGGCTCAAAGGCTGGAGCTACGGGAGGTGAGGAGTTTTTTATTATGTGACCCATGTACATGCTTGTGTTAGACTCATATGTCAGCTAATATTTGGACATTTTTGGAGGTTTGTAATTGATCTAAGCAAAAGCAATCTGTACCACATTTTGTAAATGCAGATTTTTATCATTTCTTGATTTAAACACATAAAGGCAATATAAGGAACTGCTAACTTTGCAGATGCACATATCAAGGGTTTAATGAAGAGTTTGTGCTGTTTTCACTGTACCAAAAAACAGAACTCTGAGGGACACATTGACTTTTTTTCTTTCTTTTTTTTTTCTTTCTTTTACAGTATAATTTATCGATTAGCCTTTGCCAATAAACCCTATACTGTCATTTACTCGATAGATGGTCAATGCATCATGAGCGCTATTGCCCAGCCCGCTGCGTGTCCTTTTATAAATCTTTTTATTTGCAAAAAAGAACAGCAATTGCTTACAGACATTTGGCAGCAAACATTATTTTTTTTGCTCCAAAAAAAAAGTACTTATTTCCAACATATATACAGGGTATTGTACCAAGTAGGCGATAAAGTAAATAAGTACACATAAAATAAAAATAAAGTAACAATATAAAAAAATATATACAGAACAAGTATTTGATACACTGCCGATTTTGCAGGTTTTCCTACTTACAAAGCATGTAGAGGTCTAATTTTTATCATAGGTACACTTCAACTGTGAGAGAAGGAATCTAAAACAAAAATCCAGAAAATCACATTGTATGATTTTTAAATAATTAATTTGCATTTTATTGCATGACATAAGTATTTGATCACCTACCAACCAGTAAGAATTCCGGCTCTCACAGACCTCTTAGTTTTTTTTTTAAGAAGCCCTCCTGTTCTCCACTCATTACCTGTATTAACTGCACCTGTTTAAACTCATTACCTGTATAAAAGACACCTGTCCACACACTCAATCAAACAGACTCCAACCTCTCCACAATGGCCAAGACCAGAGAGCTGTGTAAGGACATCAGGGATAAAATTGTAGACCTGCACAAGGCTGGGATGGGCTACAAGACAATAGGCAAGCAGCTTGGTGAGAAGGCAACAACTGTTGGCGCAATTATTAGAAAATGGAAGAAGTTCAAGATGACGGTCAATCTCCCTCGGTCTGGGGCTCCATGCAAGATCTCACCTTGTGGGGCATCAATGATCATGAGGAAGGTGAGGGATCAGCCCAGAACTACACGGCAGGACCTGGTCAATGACCTGAAGAGAGCTGGGACCACAGTCTCAAAGAAAACCATTAGTAACACACTACGCCGTCATGGATTAAAATCCTGCAGCGCAAGCAAGGTCCCCCTGCTCAAGCCAGTGCATGTCCAGGCCCGTCTGAAGTTTGCCAATGACCATCTGGATGATCCAGAGGAGGAATGGGAGAAGGTCATGTGGTCTGTTGAGACAAAAATAGAGCTTTTTAGTCTAAACTCCACTCACCGTGTTTGGAGGAAGAAGAAGGATGAGTACAACCCCAAGAACACCACCCCAACCATGAAGCATGGAGGTGGAAACATCATTCTTTGGGGATGCTTTTCTGCAAAGGGGACAGGACGACTGCACCGTATTGAGGGGAGGATGGATGGGGCCATGTATCGCGAGATCTTGGCCAACAACCTCCTTCCCTCAGTAAGAGCATTGAAGATGGGTCGTGGCTGGGTCTTCCAGCATGACAACGACCCGAAACATACAGCCAGGGCAACTAAGGAGTGGCTCCGTAAGAAGCATGTCAAGGTCCTGGAGTGGCCTAGCCAGTCTCCAGACCTGAAACCAATAGAAAATCTTTGGAGGGAGCTGAAAGTCTGTATTGCCCAGCAACAGCCCCGAAACCTGAAGGATCTGGAGAAGGTCTGTATGGAGGAGTGGGCCAAAATCCCTGCTGCAGTGTGTGCAAACCTGGTCAAGAACTACAGGAAACATATGATCTCTGTAATTGCAAACAAAGGTTTCTGTACCAAATATTAAGTTCTGCTTTTCTGATGTATCAAATACTTATGATATACAATAAAATGCAAATTAATTACTTAAAAATCATACAATGTGATTTTCTGGATTTTTGTTTTAGATTCCGTCACTCACAGTTGAAGAGTACCTATGATAACAATTACAGACAGGAGCAGGTTTAGTTATGGAGAATGCGGTTTCTTCTTAATTTTCGGGAAGAGTCTTTCAAAATAAAACCCCAAAGCATCCCATCTCTTATGGAATTTGTGGATTGACCCTCTACTGGAATAGTTAATCTTTTCCAACTTCAGAAATAGCATTCATCCAGGCTGAGGCTTTGGGTGAAACAACATCCTTTTCCACCAAGAAGAGTTGCAAAGGCAAACACATCTTTTAGTCTACTTGTCATTTGTATATCTTCCCCTGGAACACCAAAAATAGCCATTTCAGCACTAGGCTGGATCAGGAACGATCACGTAAGTCATTATATTTTTTTGAAGATAATTTTTTGGGGCTTTTCCCTTTATTTGAAAGTGACAGTGGATAGAAAGGAAAGGTGGGAGAGAGAGATGGGGGTTGACACGCAGCAAAGGGCCGCAGGTTGGACTCGAACCTGGGCCGCTGCAGAGGACTCAGCCTACATGGGGCGCACGCTCGTACTGGGTGAGCTAGAGGTCGCTCCGATCACATAAGTCCTTTACGTTAGAGTAGATCATGGACAGCCTGGCCTTAGAATAATGTGCACGATGAAGAACCTTAAATTGAATTAAACCAAGGCGAGCACATGATGTTGACCCATTTACCCTACCCAAGGCATTATTCAATATTTCATCAGAAAAACAGTCAAGTATGTCAATTGCTGGCTAATCCAGGAAGGAAAATAGTACTTGAAAGTTCAAAAAGTACTTGAAAATTAAATATTGCCATTAACAGTCATGTTATTTGACTGCATTGTTCACAATGCTCTTATCCAGATTATTATTAAGCAGGAGAGTGTATAGCAAAATCTCTTATAATTCAAATTCATATCGTCGCACAAAATATGACATATCACTCCTTTGTAATCACCCATATCTAGCATGCACTGAAAAAAACAAGTACAACTTTGACTCTCACACTTTCACACATTTATGAATGCATTGTCAGAATGTGTTTGCATGTGTGGTGATGGCCAAACGTCTCTTCCCACACCCTGTGTATCTCCCTGCCCTCTGCTGTCTCTCCTGCAGGGTCCTTGTCTGTCTCTAACGATGTGTGGCTACCTCTGTTCTCTTTTCTCTGCAGAAGAAAGAGATACTGCTCATTTCCCGCCCCCCCTCTCCTGTCCATGCTGTGTGTTTTCTCTCATCCCTCTCTTTCTGTTCCCTAATTTTCTTTACATTTCCTTCATCAAGGTTTAACTCATACAGGTATGTAGCTTTGCATGGGGCCTGTTGTTTGTACTTGGAGTTGTTTTGCGTGTGAAAGGGCAGGCAGTTTGTTCACAGAACGCAGAAAATATGTTTTTCTTTGGTTGACGACTTATTAAATTGGATGAATACGTGTGTTCAACTGTGAGTCTGCGCCAGCTGGAGCTGCTGACAAAGTGAGAGAGAGGGGCGGCATACTCACATAGTGTTGTGGTATTTGCCAGGTGTCAGTGATGTTATAAATAAGGTGATGTGACGCCTCATCTTCAGTCGCTGTCTGCCCCAGCATGCACGCTATCTCAGGACTCTGTGTGAGTGTGTGTCAATCAGAATTTGTTGTTTTCATCTTTATTGCTCTACCTGAGACCTTCAGTGTGTCTGTTTGCATGGGAGGAAATAGTGTTCGTGTATGTGTGTGTATATATGTGTGCTCTTGCAGCTGCAGCTTTACAACTTTCATTACAGTAGAGTCAAAGCACAGTGACTAAACAGGTGTGCATACCTCTTCATGATATGACACACACACCAATGAAATATATAGTTAGCTGTTAGTAGTACTGGGGCTTATATATGGTGTATATGTACTGTAGTTTGACAAACTTAGTGAGATTAGGACTGGGCAATATATCGATATTATATTGATATCGTGATATGAGACTAGATATTGTCTTAGATTTTGGATATCGTAATATCGTGATATGACATAAGTGTTGTCTTTTACTGGTTTTAAAGGCTGCATTACAGTAAAGTGATGTACTTTTCTGAATTTACCAGACTGTTCTAGCTGTTCTATTATTTGCCTTTTCCCCACTTAGACATATAAATATCGATAAATATCGAAATGAATATCTATCGAAATATTCATAATCGATACCGCAATACCACATTTTGTCAATATCGTGCATCCCTACTACAAACCCATATTTCCCATCCCAACACTATCTCTCCTATTTATCGCCATTTCCTTGGTTCCCTCCTGTCTCCTGGAGTTATTTCTTTGGCCTCTTTTTATCTCTCTTCATCCAGCTTGCAACTCGTCTTTTCTTTTGTACCTCCTCATGACACTTTCACTCACTTCTTTCTTTCCCCCCCTCCTTGTCCTGTTTCCTTTTCCGTCATCTCCATCCCTTGACCTTGTGCACCACACTGACCTCCTCCTTCCGTCTCTCCCTTGGCTCCAGACCCATTACTTCGGGCTGTGGTTCCAAGGAAAGACCCAGGCCCCGGCCCATCGCTGGGTAGAGCTGGAGAAACCCCTCAAGAAGCAGCTGGACAAGTTTGGCAATGAGCCACTGCTCTTCTTCGGAGTCATGTTCTACGTGCCCAGTGTTTCCCGGCTGGAGCAAGAAGCCACCAGGTGAAGAGTCTTCAAACACCACTTACAGTTTGTCAGACATTTACATGTTATTTTATATATTTTAAAATTTAGTTACAACAGTGCCTTCTCATTTTCTTTGTTTGCTTTTCCTGTGACATGTACATTAAAATAGTCATGTCATGTGTGCTGTGTCTGTGATAAGAAGTGTTCAAGTAAAGAAAAGATGTATCTCACTACCAGACAGGTTGCCATGGTAACGGTGTCATACTGACACTGATTGATGGCATAGGAAGAAAATGAATCTTGTAGGGATGGAACGGTACACAGAAGTCACGGTTCGGTTCATACCTCGGTTCAGACATCACTGTTAGGTACGAGTTCGGTACAATGGAAGGAAAAGTTAAAAAAGGCAATTTTTTTTATTGTGCATGTTTCAGGCTGTACCACCTAGTGTCATACAGTCTCTCCCCTGAGCTAGCTGCAACAGCCTGAAATGTGTAAAGTAAGATGTAAACAATAAGTACCCCACATCATCTCCATCTGTAACTTGTAAACAAAATAAAACAATCCGCTATAAAACTGAAAATACAGCATCTCTGTTCTTTGCAAAGACAAACTAAATTACCTGATTAACGTTGATCAATTAGCCGTGATGCTAGTTTTATTTATTTTTATACCATGTATTCTCCGTGTAAATTCATGCACCGAACCGTGGAGCCAGTACCGTTTCAGTTCAACACGAATACATGTACCGTTCCACCCCTAGAATCTTGTGTGGGATCTTTGAATGGACCTGGTTATAGATGGGTACATTTACTGTGGTTCCAGACCTCTGAATCTCTGGTCACATCTTTGACTTGTTTAGCGCTAGGCTCGTTCGAGATGAGCCACGCCTGCGCAGAAACTATCATCGGCGATTGGCGCAAAATGCATGCTGGTTAGACTAGTGTCCCACTTGATCCCAACTTGCTCTGACGTCATGCACACGTGGGCAACGATAACCTCACAAGACTGAGGCAGCCGCAGTTTTGAGAGCCAGGCGCCGCAGACGCTCTCCTTCGTCTTCAAGACCCAGGGCATGATGGGAAACGCCTGGCTCTCATCTGAACAGCTAATTGGTTTAGAATTGATGTCATTTTAGTCTGATTATCAATGTGTGTGTGTGTGTGTGTGTGTGTGTGTGTGAGTGAGTGAAAGAGTGTGAATGAGCATGTTAGTTAGCTGTGAAAAGGGCATCTAGGGGTCAGTGTGTAGTGGACAGTCTGCCATCTCAGATTCCTTCTCACACTCACACACAGACACGCACACTCTGCAGGTCTGCCTCGCATTGAGCTGGTGAATTTGTGGCTTCTGCTTTGCTGGATGTGGGAAAGGTCGATTGCAGGTCACAGCTTGACGTTTTTACACTAGAGTTAGTGTTTACGTTTGAGTGTGTGTGTGTGTGTGTGTGTGTTTGTTTTTAACCTTTTACACTGTTGGATTTCCCCACTTTATGAGGAGGCATGGCTGGACATGCAGTTTCTGTACTTACATAGAAAATAATGAAATCATCATGTATCATCAACTGGCCTGGGATGACTGTGTGTGTAATAGAGAGAGTGTGCGTTTATCTGCAGGTTCGTTATACAGAAGCTAGGATCTACTCTGGTAAAGAGATGGTATTCCAGGAAACCCCTGCAGGTGTGTGTGTGTGTGTGTGTGTGTGTGTGTGTGTGTGTGTGTGTGTGTGTGTGTGTGTGTGTGTGTGTGTGTGTGTGTGTGTGTGTGTGGTTGAAGGGGTTATGATGGAGCCTTAGGGGCAATTTAGGGAACAATGGTTGCCTATTTTTCTCAAGCCCCCTCTCTTCAATCCCTCTACATAGTGTCACCCCTACTCCTTTTTATCAAGACCAGATCACCACATCACTCTAGTCCCACATTTTTACTCTCTTTCTCTTCGTCCTCCTTTTCTCTCTCCCTCTTTCTCTCTTTTTTTGTTTGTCAGGAATGTTGGCACAGCCGTCAAGCGTAGGAGGCGGACCACACATTCCTCCCAGCAGAAGTGCTGGGGGTAAAGGGGTTTTGGGGGGGGATGTCTGGTTTACAAAACACACACACTTATAAGCACGCACACACTCATTCACTCACCTTACACACCTCGCACACACTCCCCAAGAATCCTCTCAGAAGCCAGCTGCAGCCCTGTCAGAACAGTTAGTCACAATACACCGCATTGTAAGAACATACACGCTCCCTGAGGCAAGCTTTTCTAAAAGCCCTGTCCCCTTCAAGTTAAAAAATATTTTCACAACTTTTTGGATGAAGTTCGAAACACTTCTTTTTTTTTTTTAAATCACTCAGGCCTAATCAAGGGTTTAAAAAAATCCTTAAAAGCATTCTTTGCTTCTCTTGCACTCTTATGCTGCCTGTACTTTCCTTTGAGAACATCAATCAGTGCAAAAATGATAAGTTACAACTGATGGCCCTCTTTTTTTGTTAAATGTAGATCATTTATGGAGTTTAGGTTGATTTGGGTCAGATCCAGTGAAGCAGATCTTTGATTTTTCTACACACCTAGTCTGATGAGGGGGGGAGGATTTGGAGAAGGCAAAGAGAAAGACAAGTGGGGACAGAGAAAGTAAAAGTTTGGCAGCAACACTTTACTTTGGGTTTGTACATTGTTATTTATGTTGAGATTAAGCTAGCTGCCCACGTAGAAAAGTATGTTTGTGCTTGTGAGTAAAAACAGAGTAGGAGTGAGTGGATTTGTTCTTTTTCGGACAGTGGTGCTTTGATTTACTGTTTCACAAAAGCCTTTTTTAGGAAAGTTACTTTTAAAATTAAAATGTAACATAAGAATACTTTAATTACCTTAAAATGTATATAGTTAGATTTGTGAGTTACAAACTGAGATGTAGGTCATTGGTCTGAAATGTGTTTTCTGTTCATGTTATCAGCATGATTGTAAGAACAGAAAAGACTTTGGTTTTATAAACAAATTCATCTTAACTTGTTGCCAGAAACCAGAAAAAAAGACAGTTGGCTCTGCCTCCTCTGAGTAAATGAAATTTAAGTAATGTGAGTTTTATTATGTGGTCAGGTCTTTGAAGTTCAGTGTTTGACTGATGTGTAACCTGATACTAGATCTCCCTCTCTTCCTGTGCATCCATTCATCTGTTTCTCTTTCCTCTTTCCATGCAGCTGTGAAAATTACCCAAAGCAGGGAGCTAAAGTGTCTGTGTGTGTGTCTGTGTGTGTGCGTGTGTGCTTACTGGGAATAATCCAATTATCAAGCAATTAAGGCAGTAATGCAAGAAAGCTGGAGTCCATGTAAACACTGTTCTCCGTTATGTTAATGCAATTATGTTCATAGTTGCAGTTTTTGAACAGTTTTTGTGCTGTAAGACACTGTGGAGTATTATATACAGTCAGATAGACTTAGTTTTTACCATGCTTTGCAACACACACGTTTTAATCTAATTTCCTGACGATGCATGTCAAAGCTATTTTCCCTAGCAAGATGTTTCACTTTGTTTCTTTAATTGATTTGTCATCTCAAGACAATTTCTAAAATACAAACAAACATTCCATGCTTGAAGTAGCATCCTCCTTACCAAACATGATTGAATGAAGCATGATTTTGTAGCAATATTCACCACAACTGCAAAAGACTGGGTTTGAAGTTGAACACTGGAGGATGACCTTTTGACTTTGTAACAGAACCTGGTGCATTTTTTGTCAGAATGGTCCTTTATGCCACCCAGGTAAACCTATAAATCAGAGTAATGCCTTACTCACATTACTGGTCATAACCAAATAGTTTGGTGTGTGTGGGTTTATCATCCAGAGTCACTCACTTGTAACTAGATATCCTGTACCACCTTTTTTTCTTTCTTTTCTCTTTCTAAAAATCACCTCTTTAGATTTTACCCAGTTTACCACCTACACATCTCGCAGAAGGTTTATGTGGTTGAAGCCTTATGTTCCTTCTGTCTCACTGATATGAAGGAGGGGCAAAGTGGCCCAGAGAGAGAAAGTGAGGAACCTAAACAGAGAGCTGTTGACCGGAGCGAGGCCAGCTGGCCTCAGCAGCCCCCAAGGCATCAACAGCCTTGGAATCCTAGCATTGTTCAGCTAGTTATCTCTCTCTCACACACACACACACACACACACACACACACACACACACACACACACACACACACACACACACAACTGTACTCTGCTGTGCCCCTTGCTGATTCAACACATTTCAAAGTGAAATCCTCCAGCCTCCCACACAAGTCGTCTCAACCCATCCAGGGTTGAGGGGGTGGTCAGGGTCATACCACTACAGTGGTGGAGGAGGGGTTGAAGCATATGTACACACACATTCATGCATGCATGCACATATGCTTGCAGGCTTGTTGTCCGGGTCATTTGGACATCTGGCAGCATGTCTTGAGCGGGGCTTGAACATGCGTGGGCATATAAAGGGCCCTTTGTGCCTGTGTGGCTGCCTGGAGTGCCAGCAGAGCACTCTGCCATGGTGGAAGTCACAACTAACTCTTAGTGAGGACAGCTCTTCCTTATGTCTATGTGTACATTCACCTGTTATTACAGCATAGTGATGTCAGTCATTCTGACATTTGTGCCAGGTGTGTGCCATCACTCCATACAGAGAGTGCTGGGAAAACATGGAGAGTTTGTAAAAACAAAGTCCACAATCATTTGAAGGGTTCCTCCCCCCTCAAGACCGCATCAAGCTCCTCCCCCCGCTGCATCCACGGCAGTTGGGGTTAGCTAATTAGGGGGTTGCCACGGGAACGGAATGGCAGCTTAGCCGACGGGTGTAATGACAGGGTGAAGGAGGAGGGCTGGGTCAGATTATAGGCCTGGGAGTATGCTGAGTGGAGCTCAAAAAAGAAAAGAACAAGAAAAAGTAGTAGGGGAGAGAATGTGAAGAAGAATATGAACATGAAAAATGTAAAGAACATAAAGGAGGGCATGAAACTATGAGGGTAAATTAATAGTTCAGAGGGAGCTACACAGTGGAGGGTTGGTGAGAGTTTTACAACTGAGATGAGATAGGAGGAAAGAAAATGCAACAATTGAGGAATTAACTTAAAAGTATTTAAAAGAATAAACTTTATTATTCGTTACATACAATCGTACATTACAGTGTCGTGAAATTCAATCTCTGTCTTTAACCCATCCTAAGCATTAGGAGCAGTGGACAGCCACATAGTGTCCATGGAGCAGTCTTGGGGTTCAGTGTCTTGCTCAAGGACACTGACATGTGGACGGAGGAGGCTGAGATCGAACCGCCAATTGTGTGTGTGTGAAGGCCGACCCTCTCTACCTCTGAGCCACAGACAGTAAATGACTAAGCGTGTACAGCTCAGTGGTTTCCACATAGAAGTTTGTGTACTCTGGCATGGACTGTCTAATGTACGCTTCCATTCACAGATCTTTCTGACTGTGTGTGTGGGTTTGTGCGTATGTCAGAAAAGGTGTCTCACAGCCCACATCGGAAAGACTCACAGTGGTCACCATGGCAACAAACAGGAAACTGTGTGCGAGTTTTTACGCAGCTGAGCCCGGTCACCCTGACAATTCTCTTTCCTCCTGTGTGGCCCCTCCATTCTTCAGCAGACAAACATTCAGTTGGATCACTGCTAAAAGTGGACAAAAGTGGACTAAAGGAGCTCAGAAACTTGAGGAGCTCAGTGTATTTCAGCCTCTTGGTTTTGGGACTTTTACCACATTATGTGAAGGCTGCAAGTGGGCTCAACAATCTGAACTGTGTCATCATATCAGCGTACACTTGGCAAAACCACCACTGCCCAGAACCACAGTGCAGAGTCCCCAGTTTGCCTCACGCAAAGCACAGCAATTACAATACTCCTTGGTACCGCTTGTGTTGGTCCTACCTAAGATTAAACTCAGTCCTTGTTAGCGTCAGCTCCGTAATATGCTCGCTGTTAGCCGGAGATTTACAGAGCTATAAAATCGTATTGTTTAGCCCCTACTGGTGTACATTTGGCATTCCTCTAAAGTCAGAAATGAGTCACTGGTATTTTGAATAGAGGTGATTCACTCATTCCTCACTTGGATTCTGTAACAGGGCTCTCTGCCATCGTTTTAAATGGCTAATGCTGTTGCCAATACTGTCGTGAGGCATACTTTCTGTTGCACAAACCAGAAGCAGAAGAATATGTCTTTCCTTGGTGTCTCTTTGGATGTTTGCAATCCATTAGTTGCTCATGTGCAATGCCTTGAGCACAGCTCTTTTTACTTTCTTTGGATAAATGTGTTGAATTAAAACCCATCATGTTTTCCAACTTGAAGTAGTGTACAGAGACAGTGTGGCTAGTTGGAAAAATAACATTACCGGTAACCACCAACCAAATTCTGGTGAGTTTCTGAAAGCTAATAAGAGTGCCTATGCTACCACCCACCTAGTCAGATGTTTTGTACAGTTTAGCTGGAAGAGAGGCTTTCTTATGCTATCTGAGGAAGAGTCAGTAGTCATGCTAGCAGCTCTGTCAGGCTTTACTTAACTAAATGCTAATGTCAGCATGCTAACATGTTCACAGTCACAGTGCTAACATGCTGATGTGTAGCAAATATAATACTTACCATGTTCACCATTGTAATTCAGTGTGTTAGCATGCTAATCTAAACTCCATCACTCCAATTGTTGAGATACTAGAGTCTGGACCAAAGTGATTGACTGACATTAATTTCTTGTCAAAGTAAAACTTCCAATAATTTCCAACTCCAGTGTCAATCTACAGCATCTGAAAAACTCATCTTTCTCTTTTCCTGCCTTCCTTCTTTCTAGGTATCAGTATTACCTGCAGGTGAAGAAGCAGGTGTTGGATGGACGCCTCCATTGCTCAGTAGAGCAGGGGATCAGACTAGCTGGCCTAGCAGTACAAGGTAAGGCGCGCGCACACACACACACACACACACACACACACACACACACACACACACACACACACACACACACACACACACACACACACGAACAAAAATTGCATGTAATCTACCAGAGGGAGACAGGCAGCACAAGAGAGAGAGTGAGCACAAACTCACACTTTCTTGGGTCATCTCGACTTCACTACCTAATATGGCTGCATACCAGTCCACTTGAGTTCCTATGGTATCAGTCTTAACACACACACACACACACACACACACACACACACACACATAACCTCACTCCATCTCCTCAGTCTTGTTCCTGGGTGCTGTCTGTGTCTCAGGGGGAATGTAAACAGACAGTTAGCTTATCGCCAGTTCCAAGGTTAGCCTTAGCATCAGGAAGACCCTTATCTGTCGTGAGGCGAGGATCCTCTGCTACACTTCATTTTGTCTCCTTTAGTTATTCTACTTGTTAGAATTCAAGACTGTTAGCCTAAGTAGAAATATACTGGAATGTGTTTGCTTCCCTAATGTGTCAACTGTCAAATTTCTCCCCTAGAAATATTATTTAACGCTCCCAAAGCTACAATTAACCAAGCCACTTTAGCTACATAAAAAAAAAAAAAAAGTGAGACAAGTTTAAGCTACTAAGCAATTTAACGGTCAACAACAGTCTTTATATCAAGATATGTTACTTAAAACGAAGCAAACATGTTTATTATTTACTAGTGGATTACAGGAAAATGTCATACTATTATAGAGAAAAAGAAAATAACCAAGGATGTTAATTGGAACGACTGTAATTATCCTGACATGTTATCTTCTTGTTTTAGTATCTTTGGCCCACACATTACCTTAGGAATAAATAAGGTCTTACCATATGCTATGCATTATGTAGATAAAATCTTTTAAATTAAGGCTAACAAAGACATATACACATATATATTTATAATAACAAGCATAGTCTGCTCATCTGGGGTTACCCTCTAGTTTTCCGTTTCTAAAGTCTTAAAATATGAGTAACACAACGAAAGACAATACATTCCAGGGAATGCAACTTGTGATTTGTAAATGTTACGTTCATACACATGAAAATGGACTCACATTGAGGTTTTTTACCTAAAAGATTATAAAATGTATGTGTTTGTATTTTCTAGCTGACTTTGGAGACTTCACTCAGTTCATGTCTCAGGACTTCCTCAGGGAGTACGTGCTCTTTCCAGTGGTGGTGAGTCCTCAAACCTTCCCTGTTCAAATGTGTGTGTGTGTGTGTGTGTGTGTGTCTCTCTGTGTGTTGCCTAAAGGCACACATTCTTGTGTCACCTGTGTACCTCCTCCCTCTGCCTATCTGGTTAACAGGCAGAAAACAAAGACAGAATAAGCAAGAATCTGATTGAGATAAAGATCTAGTGGATACTAAGAGTATTACATTGAGGAAACACTAAGGGTGCTCCGATCAGGATTTTTGGGTGTGTTCACCGATCACCGATTGCTGGAAGCCGTATCGGTCGATACCGATCACCGTGTCTATTTATCATATATTACTTTTAATATTCTTAACAACAATGTATAAGTATTAAAATTAACAGAAGATAATGTATTGTGAATTGTCAACTGTTTACTTTTATTGACAGGAAACGTTCAACATTCACTCTGTTAGAAACACACCTTAAACAGCTTAGAGCTTAACATAGACAATAGTAGAAAATGTTCTCACGACTGGTGCGTCATCTGATCGGCCTTTACGGAGACCACCGATCAAACTATTTAAAGCCTTTATCGGCCGATGACGATCGGTGACCGATCAATCGGAGCACCCTTAGGAAACACCATCTGTTACATTGAGAGTTACATTGACCGTTGACTACAGTTTAGCTGCAAAACTGTTTGGGTTGAGAAAGAGAGTAAGTGACAGTGTTTTTTCTTTACCATCTCTCTGTCATTTATCCTCCATCACATGTTGCTTCTCATACCTCTCTTTTCTTATTCTCATCCTCCATCTCCTTATTTGCTGCCTATTTTGCTCACTTTTTTTTCTCTCAGAACTGGCCTAATGGCGAGGAGGTGCTGGAAGAGTGCACCCAGAAAGTCGCTGAGGAGCACAAGAGTCACTGGTACAGCTTAATTTTTATAGTGTTGGTGTACATGTGCACATGTGAAAAAAAAGATTCAGACAACGAGTTACCTAGTACCAGGTACTATATCTGTCTGTACTTTCCAGTCGAATGCAGGCCGCTGAAGCAGAGCTGCTGTACATCAAGGATGTGGAGAAACTGGATGGCTTTGGGCAGGAGAGCTTTCCTGCTAAGGTAGATCAATTACATATCACCCCCAGCCTCCTACACAGACACAACTCTACAGAATAGTCAATTTATTTGATTGTGAGAAGATTTTACTCTGTCATTTTGATGTTCAATCTTTTTCCACAGGACAACTACACCAACGATATTTTCATCGGTGTGTCCTTCATTGGGGTGTTTGTCAAACACAGAAATGGCAGATCCATCATGCTCCACAAGTAAGCCCCTCCTCCCTCTACATCATATTTATCTATTTTTGTAGCCTGTATGAGTTTTGACCCTATCTGTGATCATGAAATAGTGCAAATAAATGAATATGCAAGAAAATATTATGTATTTTGTGTGGGAAAATGCAATCCTTGTGTACATTTGTTTGTGTTCCTGTGTGGACAGGTGGAAGGACATTGGTACCATAGCGCACAACAAGTCAGCCATCACAGTAGAGATAACGAGCAGAGACGACACCATTATTTTTCACATGGTAAGTGTTGTGTCTGCTGGTGGTCTGAGTGCACGCATGCACACACACACAGACACGCTCTTTTTTACAAGGTTTCTAGTGGAAAGTTAAACAAAAAAAGCACAAACACATTCCTAGATATCCCTGTACACAGACAAATACATGGTCTTGATTTCCTTGAAATACAACTGCTGTGTTAATTTAAAATATCAATGTTTTTCTCTCTGTGTTTGTATCTGAAGGAGGATATGGAAATGGCCAAGTACATCGCTCGTCTTTTCACGGCCAGACACAAATTCTACAAACAGAACAAGATCTGTGCAGAGTGAGTCTCGAGGCCAGCCGGAGAGGCGAGAAGGCCTTTAGAACACTTTTATATCCTGAATTATCTGTCATTTAATGTTTAAAATAGAGTTCAACAACCTTTTGTCACATAAAAAGAATTGTTTAACGTTATTCTTAAATTGGTGATACAGAGTTCACAGTACTTTTGGTCTACGTCTAAGTACGTTTGTTTCTCTTCAGGCCCAATCACTCACCTGCACCAATCAGGAGGAGACCCACATGGACCCACCGCCTATCTCTGGTACCGTTAGCAGCATTTGCTTGCTTTGATATAGTTCATTATCACTGGTTATTGCTGAGTGGTTTGACAAAGTGTATAAATGAGACCAGAGGGCAGGGGACAGAGGGAGAATTTGGGAGGGAAGACAGAAATGGCTGTGGTTAGAGATCGCTCTTCCCCTCAGGGCAGCACTTAATTGTGCCATGGAGCCTTGGTTTTAACGTGCGTTGGTGGTGTGGTGGGTGTTGTTGGAAAGTTTGCAAGGGTGTTGCTTGGTTTGATTTCCGCTGCGACAATGAAGGCAGTGATTTGTGCGTCTCCCTCCCTGCTGGCCAGACAATGGCTAGGCTAAATGTGGCACAATAGCTGTTTCACTCAGTCCACTCAAGTGCTCAGTTATCTAGCTGGAGAACTGCAGGCATTGATGGCTTACAACTCCATGGCCCTAGAGTAGATATGAGTCAGTCACAGTCACCAGTTGTGTTAGGAAAGATTGCAATGTGATATTTTAATGTTTATTTTGTGGCTGTTTCAATATGTGCAGATGATGATATGCATAACTTAATGGAGTATAAACATGAATTGCTTCTTCTTTATTGCATTAAATCTGTTTCTTTATTCAGCCGCGGCCCCAGTCCTGTAACTTCCAGTCAATGCATTCCCAGTATGGAGAGCATTATCAGGACACACAGAGCTCTCAAGGTACGTGTAAAATGCACGCACGCACGCACGCACACACAAACACACACACATACATACATACATACATACATACATATTTACAGTAAGTTTCAACCCCTTCAGCTCACTGCTTTGACCACAGTGTGATTTAAGATTTATCCTCCCTGATGATAACTAAAGCATTTGAATGGAGCTAATTGTGTCTTTCCCATCAGGCGTGTGACTCACAGCCCATTTGTATTTTAACAATCTCCCAGCAAATTAGAGCCCAACGTTTGGGGTGCAGAGCAGTGACCTCATTTTGCTCTTCACTCTTTCATTGACTTGTTCACACACTCAGTCGGCCTTATAATCCGAAGAGCTTTACTCATGTCGGCTTGACAGTAAAACAGAGCGAGTGGAAAAAATTCTGGGTGTGCTGCTATGCGTGGGTGTGAGATCATTTTGTAGTGTGACCTCAGGCATCACACTCCGTTTGTGTTGACGGAGATTATGTATGTCTGCCTGCTTGTGGGCTTGAGATAGTTTCACACAAGAGAATGCTCTATTTGTGCCACATCAGAAACATCTGAAAAAACCAAAGCCACCTTCAGTACACTCAACTCTAAAGGACAAAATTGACTTTAAGGACGATTTTGTCTTTTTCATCCCTTCTTTCTCCCTCTTTTGATCTTTAGACAGTATCTTCCACGACGACCCCTACTACAAGTCAGAGACCAGTCTGGACCGCTGCCCGGCGGACTTTCCTTTCCGTAACGGTACCGTGCCCAATGGAAGCATGTACAGCAGCCCCAGCCTGAGCTCCCTCAATCATTCCCAGACTTTTGTCCCGCCCTCGCCCATGTCCTCCAACCTCAGCATCCCCGGCAGCGAGCTCATGCGGCCTGACTACATCCCCAGCCACCGCCACAGCGCCATCATTGCTCCGTCCTACCGGCCCACGCCTGAGTATGATGCTGTCATGCGGCAAAAGCGGCGTATACTCCCCGCTCACCATGACCTCCACAGCCAATCGCTGCGCAGTCTGAACATCAGTAATGCATGTGCTTACCGCCAGCCTGAGGCTCTGGTGTATAGCCAGCCAGAGATGAGGGAGAGGAGCCCTTATCATGGCCTGGGGCCCAGTCCGGGACCTTACGCACCACAGGTAGAGGTGGATGCTCTGTGTTTGATTTTGTTAAATTTCTTGATCTTATCTCCATCTCACACTGTTTTTCTATGAATTTTCACTTGCAGATCAGCTACAGTAAGCCAGTGTCCCATGGCCCTCATCAGGGAGGACCAGCCAGCAGCCAGGGCCCATGTCATTCACCCTGCGTTAATGGAGGGGGAGGCAGTGGTGGAGGTGGAGGTGTAGGAAGCTCCATCTCTCACACTGTCAGCACACCTGAGCTGGCAAATACCAAACAACAGGGGAACAATGCGGGAAGCTACGCAGCTACAGCTAACATGCTGAGAAACCACATGTCACGCCCTCCTCCACCCTACCCTTCCAGCTCCTTCCGTCCGGCCACCAGCACCCCGGACCTGGCCAGCCACCGTCACCACTGCATGGGGGGCAGCAGTCCAGAGCTGGTTACCCGTATGGTGCAGCTCTCGGTCAAGACCTTCCAGCCGGACAGCTCGGCCGTGGTTCACCAGTCCCTGCAGGAAGTTAGTGAACCATTAACTGCAGCTGCTAAGCACCGCTCCACCCTGGGCAAGAGACACAGCATGGAGGTGATTAGCAGCATGAGAGGAGGTGGAGGAGGAGGGATGGAGGGCTTGGTGATGAAGGGTATGAATGCTCCCCTTCATCGGAGGAATACTCTGCGAGAACATGTGATGCCGCCTCAGCCTCAGTCCATTCCTCAACCCCAGCCCCAAACCCCTCAGCCACAACCCCAGCCTCCAGCTCAGCAGCCACAGGAATTGTCCATGCAGATGCCTGCTCAGAAAGCATCTGAGACTTGTGTAACGCCACCTGTGGCCTACCAGCATCAAAAGACTCTCTCCAATGCTACAATGCTCATACACAGTAGTGAGAGTGAAGAAGAGGAGGAAGAGGAAGAGGAGAGGCCTGAGTTGGATGTTCAAATCCCAGGTCTCAATGAGGACATCAGCATCAGCGCTCAGCTCCAGGCTGCATTGGCCAAGCTGCCCAACAAACCCCCTCCAGAGTACCCCGGTCCTCCTAGACCTTGTAGTAATGCTCAAATCCGCACCCACAACCACACTCGCCACCGAAACCATAATCAAGGGCCACAGAGCAACCAGGGACCAATGGACCCAAACCAATCCCAGGGCCGAGCAAACAAAGCTGGGCAGAGCCCAGGTGTTGGTGGGCCTGGAGGTGGTGGTGGTGCAGGTGGTGGTGGGACACTGACCCGAGGGGACCAGGGTGGGGTGAATGGAGCAGTTTTAGGTCCATCTATTTCAGAACCGGACCTGACCAGTGTAAAGGAGAGGGTGAGGAAGGAGCCGGTCAAAGAGAGGCCGGTGTCAGAGATGTTCTCCTTAGAAGACAGCATAGTGGAGAGGGAAATCGCTCAGAGGGTGAGACAATCATTCAGTATTTCATTGCCTTGACGCCGTTTATTTTGTGTAGTGCCAACATATTGTTTTTATGATGTGTGCTATTGATCAGTCCTGAAATTCCTGAAGTTGATTAATTAATAACAAAAAATAATTTGACAGCAATGTTGACAATCATTTATTTATTTAATTAATTAATCCTGTACTGGACAAACACACCCACACACCGTATTGGTACAGTTTTAAATATTTCAGTCTGTTATTTGCTAGCTAGTTTTATAGCTCCTGATTAGCAGTAATCCGGGGTTCAGCACCTGAGAGGGTAGCACTAGGCTCTGAGTCCCCCAGGCAGCTAACCCTTATAAATCCCTCAGATTATTCTTTGGATTGGGTGTTCTTGTGTAGTTTGGCTCTCTGTTAAGGCACAAACAGCAGAGTCCAGATATAAGTCAAATCATATAATCGTCTCACTTAAGTTGCGATGAACTTCACTGTTCAAGAGTGTTGCCGGGTGTTTATAGTGGGAGTCAATGAAATTCCAAAATATTTTTCTTTGGTCCAAAGCTGTTTTCCCTCAGCTGGTTTATCTCATACCTAGAGGACACCATTGGTGACCCCCAAGCTATTGTTTTGACTGTCCCACAGGGAATAAGGGAGGTGGAGCGGTCCTGGAGGTTTAATAGCATCAGAGATTAGCAGAAGTAATCCTTGGAGGAAGGAGGGACTGTGCAATATGGGTCAGAGTTTGGTTAGCTTGGTAGAGAGGAAAAAAGACAGAGGGAGTGTGTGCTCTGTGAAGGAAAGGAAGCCAAATAGGTAAGTGGGAATAAACAAAGGACTGAAAGATGTGCAGGAGGACAAAACAAGGATCAATCTTCAAAAGAAGCATCAAAAGAAGTTGAGGGCGAAGTGAGATGGATAAGAAGCTGCAAGTCTACTCTTAATAGGCTTTACATTCAGACTTGTTAGTTCACACCATTGTACAGAATACAATTGGATTGGTAAGACCAGGTTTTCCCTACAGACAGGGTGGACACACACACACACACACACACACACACACACACACACACACACACACACGTGTCAAATCGTCCCCACCCACTTCTACACACGCACATGTGCGCGCTTACAGATTTGAGGCCAGCGCAGGTCAGTCAGTCTCGCAATGCTGCCGCTACCTGTAACCATGACACCAGGATTTTCCTCTCTCTTGAAGACACTGGAAAGACAGAAGATGTCCGTGGACTCCATGAAGAGGCCGCTGATGATGGCCGCCCTCAACGGGCTCTACGTGGCCCGAATGCCTGTCCCCGTGAGTCCCGCGGAAGAAGGTGCCAAGGCTGCTACCGATGAACGGGTAAGATTTTTGCTCTTACTTTATAAAACATATGTGGGGTTGCTTGAGTTTTTAGATTTCATACTCTAAATGTATTTTTGAAAGATCTAGCAAATGTTCTTTTGTTTGTTTTTCAGTTAGACGTGTGCTATTGATTTATTTAAAAAAAATGATGGTGTTATGGTTGACGTAAGTTGAAGTAACATTATTATGTGAACGTTATAGGTTTGTTGTCATTTAATGGTACAGTGGATACAAAACTCAAAGCTCTTTAGAGCTCTTTTTTACTCACAATTGCTCAAAAGGTACGTAACCAAACCATTATAGACATGAATATAATTACACCACAAATATGGAGAGATTAGGGAATTAAATAAAACCTCCGAGCCCCAATTTAACTCAAGCCCATTTTATTTTTATGTTTGGAGGATTCATGTTGGACCTTTTAACTTCCTCACCTATTGGCAGTGATGAAGGAAGCTTGGCTGAAGATTGTCTCTGTAAAACTCTGATAATCACACTATTTAATTTCCCAAATACTGTCTGTTGGATCCCTTTTGAGTGTAGAGGTGTGAAACCCAACCTTTGTCCTGACCGTTGCTAAGCTAACGGGGGCAAGCCCTAAGTGGGCTGTGGAACGCGTGGCATGGTGGTGCTTATCGCCTCTAGGCCCGTTGGTATGTTAAGAATGTGACCCCAGAGAGAGAGAGAGAGAGAGAGAGAACCACACAGAGTGATAGAAAGAGAGCGGGAGAGACAGAGATGCTGTCCTCTCAAACATGATTGGCCTAATAAATATGGACCCACATCAGGATGAATACCACCACTGTATATTCGGCTCTTTTACCGCTGTGTTGATGCAGTTTACATGCTCGAGTTCTTTGATATTGAAGTCAGTATTCAGCTGATGAGAGTTTCGAAATGTAGACGTATATTATAATGTGATTTCTGAATTATTCTGGTCTGAATAGTCTCTTGGGTTTGGTGGAATGTAAACAAATAAAAGCCCCTTGGGGACTGAATGAGAAACCTCTGAATCATGTGAATGACTAACACCCCCTTCTCTGTCCTTCTTTCTCTCTCTGTGTCTTCAGTGTAAGACTTTGGAGTTGAAGCTGGAAGAGGAGCGGGTCTTCACTGAGTATGAACAGGTGCCCAAGAAGAGGACAGACTGTGTTCTCACTACAGCAACTCTGCCCGAAAACACTGAGCGCAACCGTTTCCGTGACGTTGTTCCATACGAAGAGAATCGGGTTGAGCTTGTACCAAACAAGGAGAACAACACGGGCTACATCAATGCCTCGCATATCAAGGTGCGCTCGAGGGGTCATGGGTAAAATGCCAAAAAGTGTAAAAAGGAAAGGAAAAGGAAAAAGGAATTTAAGCGATGACAATAGCATCTACCTCTTTGTAATCCAGACTTTGATCTAATTCATGTGATGCTTTCACTGTGTTAAAAAAGGTGGGAAGTCGTTTCTCCAAAATGTCAACTTTTCATCAGCCAAGAAAAGAAGCCTTTGTAATAGATTTTTCAGGAAATCCTATGGGTTTTTAAATGGTTTATTTAGCTTAAGTAGCTAAATCCATAAAGGAACACTTGATCATTAGTTAATCTGAAAAATTCTGTATCACCAAAATTGTTGATATGTGGTTACACGTGCACATAAAAACAGATGGCTAGAAACACACCTATAGATAGATAACATCATTCAACATTGAATGTGTGTTGTGTCAACATGGCGGCTGGGGTTTTAAATCAGACTTTATCATCTGTCAGTTTTCAGTGACAACCAATATAGAGGAAAAAAATGTATATGGACTGTTATATTAAGTAATATAATTATAAAGTGTTTTATAATATTCAAGTTTATTTCTTTGGCACTTAATCACAGTTATATCAGTATCAAAGTACTTTGCAACAGCCACATCATACACCAAAAATTTAAACACAGAGCATCAACACGACACATTCAGCTCGCTGCTAATCTTTGTAGGGTCATTCCTAAGCAGCGAATGGCTCTGAGGAAAGGATGAAAGGCAGTTGTTGAAGGCTGTTTGGGCCTTTAAGCTCACAGAGCTTGTGGAATTCCCAAAGAATGCGGTCCAAACTCCAAACCCTCTTAAGTCAACCTGAGCTGCTCTCACTAGCCCTCTATTCATGCTTAGTTGCAAACAGTGTGTGTGCGCAAGCTTGTGTGTATGCATGAGTTTGCATTTCACCAAAGCAGCACTGAATCACTGCCTGTCACGGTATAACCCTCTTACTTTCCCCAGTCATTTAAGGTAGCTGCCACAGAACAAAAGGCCTTGTTTATTCCTCATCCATCTCCTAATACAGTGTTTACAGTCACAAGGTGGCTTGAGGAATTAGCTGGGACATGCTCATTATGCAATGGCACTCTGTGGTTGGGGTGTATTGAAGATGGGAAGTTTTTCAGTGCTGTGTGTGGCCTTGTGATTACTAAGTAGGGAAAGCAAAAGAAGGTTAAGGAAGAGGGAATTTTATAAGTGAGAGAAAAGAATCAAACTGTGGATGAAAATTATGTTTATACTGCCCTCCAATGGTGGATGAGACTATTGTCAGTGTGTGTAAATAAGCCGTTAACATTTAATATATTTTAGTTTTAATTTTTAAGTGTGTGTGTGTGTGTGTGTGTGTGTGTGTTTTCCCAGGTGATGATCAGAGGGGAGGAGTGGCACTACATTGCCACCCAGGGCCCACTAGCCAACACCTGTGCCGACTTCTGGCAGATGGTCTGGGAGCAGGGGGTCAACGTCATTGCCATGGTTACTGCCGAGGAGGTACACACACACACACACACACACACACACACCCACCCACACACACACACACACACACACATGAACACAGACAGATGTGGATATTTTTCAGCGGCTGACAGCTGGCGTCTGTCTGTGTGTGAGAAATAGGATGACAGTGAGAGTGTGTGTGTTACTGTATGTTTGTGATTATGGGATTATGTTTATGTAAGTGTCAGAGCACATCATCTATTTTCCCTCATCTCCTTCTATTTTTTCGATCCTAATCCTCCCATCTTCACCCTCTTTTCCATCCAGGAGGGTGGCAGATCCAAGAGTCACCGCTACTGGCCTAAACTGGGATCCAAACACAACTCAGCCACTCACGGCAAGTTCAAGGTGACCACAAAATTCCGCACCGACTCAGGCTGCTACGCCACCACGGGGTTAAAGGTCAAACACCTTCTGTCTGGCCAGGAGAGGACGGTCTGGCACCTTCAGTACACTGACTGGCAGCAGGGCTGTCCCGAATATGTCCAGGGATTCCTCTGTAAGTGTCATCATAATCATCATTGTTTGTATGGATTTCAAGACATAACAGGAAGTGGTGAAACAATCTCCATGCTTTCATTATTTAATGTCTAATTAAAGCAATAGTTTGACATTTTGTGAAATATGCTCATTCACTTTCTTTCAGAGCGTTAGTCAAGATATCCCACTCACGGCTGTGGTGAAGCTAGAGCCAGGAGGCCGTTAGCTTAGCCTAGCATAAAAACTGTGAGCACTGGGAAAAGCTAGCCTGTCTTTCTTCAATGTTAAAGAAAAGCAACACCTACCAGCACCTCTAAAGGATAACATGTTTTTTTCTCGGTTGTTTAATCCATACAAAAACGATAATTTGTGGTTTTATCCTTTTGGATAGAGTCATGCTAGCTGTTTCCCCTGCTTCCGATATTTAACCTAAGCTAAGATAAGCTAAACTTCTCCTGGCTCTAGCTTCATATTTATCTGACAGATATGAGAAAGGTATTGTTATTCAAGAAAGCAAGTGTGTAATTGCCATTCCTTTTAAAGAAGCCACATGCTCTGAAAATAAGTCATTATACAACAAGTGAGCAACAAAAGCAGTTGACCACATTCAACAAATTCTCTCTTCAACCTGGCAGACACATTGCCTACATCTTACATTTGTCTTCTTCTTATTTCCTGCAGCCTACCTTGAGGAGATCCAGTCTGTAAGGAGACACACCAACTCCATGCTGGACACCTCAAAGAGCCTCAATCCACCTGTGGTGGTTCACTGTAGTGCCGGGGTGGGTCGCACTGGAGTGGTCATCCTCACTGAGCTCATGATCAGCTGCCTGGAGCACAATGAGGTGGGTGGACTGTGAAGTGACAGGGTTGCAAAGAGTCTGATTGGGCTGTAAAGTTTTGTCATTTTTAGGATCACAGCTTTTCTTTGACAAGATATACTGTATGTGTAACAAGTATCTTATGAATGGACTGACAGCTTAATATTTTGGATGAAAAACAGACACATTGGTCTTTTTGTAAATCAAGATGTTTCCTATGAGGATGTAAATCATGTGACTTAAAAACTTGAGAACACATTGGAAGCAGAGTTGTTTAAAAGATGCAGCACATTTGTAAAACACTATATACACCTTCTCATCCAGGTATGCAGACCAGGTATTATCCCGTTATTATACTCAGTGAATCCTCTGTAGTGAGACAATGCAAATACATACAGGAGAGGAGGGAGGTTAATGTGTCCTGGTTTCCGTTTGTAGTCCGAGTAGTATTGACCAGGGCTTTGGTTGCATGCAGGTAAACAGTCAATGTAAAGAGGAAAAGAGGTGGACGTCATTGGCCGATATGCAATCTCGGAACCCATAAGCTATCGTACTCGATACTGATAAAGTAAATTAAAAAATATTTATCTGCATTCATATGCAGATATCTGTTTAATAGAGACATCGTCTTTCAACTCTAACTCCATTCGGGCATATCAAGTTGCTAATCGGACCTGGTGCACAGAAGAGGAAATCTTGTCCCGGATATCCATTTTCTGGATATTTGCTGGCAACACCCAACCTGGTGCGGCAGATGGTTTGTTACACAGAACCATCCGAGAAGAATTAGAAACTTTTTGGAAAATGGCGGGCACTTTCAAGCAATACCTGGCAGGTGATTGGATGAACCACCTGTCTATCAAACTCTTGCCGAAGCCAATTGGGAGAAGAGTGAAAACATCTTTTCCATTTAGAAAAGCCTTCAGTGCCGTTCTTTGCTCTTTTTTCAATAAATAAATACTCTCCAGTTCTGATATAACTGATGCTAGTGTAGCATATACACTAACCTTTTTAGGAGCTGCCATTGTTGTTTTGAACAAACAGTCGCCTCTCCGTGTTGTCACACAAACCTAAACCACGCATCTAGCTGCCAGTTGCTCCTCGCGGGACACTGATTGGTCTCGCATCTCTGCGATCTCGCGGGATCACGTGATATCGTGAGACTCCAACTGCTCTGCAAGGTAATGCTACACCGTAACCCCAGAAATATTGGCCGTTGCCCCCAGAGGCTTGATCGCCGTCAGACCGATAGCCGGTGGGTTCTGTAATTGACATACATGTAGCCTTGTTACTGCACACATACTGAGTCCATTTTACAGTTTATACCCCTAAATGATTGTCTTTCTTTTCCCTCACCTTTTTATTTCTTCTCAATCACCGTGTTTTGTCTGTCTCTTCTTCCCTTCCCTTCAGCCTGTGGAGGTTCCCACCATGTTGTCAGGGCTGAGGCAGCAGAGGATGCTGATGGTGCAGACCATTTCCCAGTATAAGTTTGTCTACCAGGTCCTCATTCAGTTCCTCAAGAACTCCCGCCTCATCTGAGCCTGGGGTCCTGTCCTTTGACCTTACATGGCGTGGCAGAATGGCACCAGAGAACAACAGTGGTACTTCAAATAAGCATGAGGACTGTGCAAAAGATACAGTATGACTGATAGCTGGTTGGAAGCAGATACAGAGATCCGTTTTCTTTGTGGCAGTTTATGGAAATTCTGGTGGATTTTCATACAAACTCACCTCAAGGGAGGAAAGGGTTTTTGTAGGCCTGTATAGAAATTGACGACCATTTCTCCTAATCAGTGTAGTTGTTTTTTTCCCCTGGTCCTTCTGTGCGGAGAATGCATGTTTGTGTTTTTTTCCCAATGCATGTCTATATGCCCCGTGTCTACTAGAGATTTCTTAACAAATATCTTGAGAATTAAAATCTCAGTTTCAGTTTGGATAGATTGCCTGCCTGCTACATTTCTCATTTATTATTTAGCCATTATTAGAGCTGGCACTATGCTGCATGAACAGTAGATGGCAGCAGTATTATGACTATTTTCTATACAAAAGTATTCTTTAAATCACTGTTAAAATAATAAAATGTATTGGAGTATTGACAGCAAATATTTACTTCAACATTGTAACAAATGTTTTTATTTATTTCTTTTAAGAATGTGGCCACCTTTGCAATTGAATGGAGCATTGACAAGCATGTTGATCCTTGCCCTGTCACTTTTAATTTTTACTATATTTTTCAGAAAGCTTTCCTGTCAATGTCAAAAGGATCGCTGACATTTTCCTTGATACATTTCTATTAAGATCCTCCCCCACAAGCACACACAAAGTGCATTTTAACAGTTGATTGTTTCTTGAATCACTGCTCCTTCCGTTCAAATGTGTCTTAACACATTTCTTACCTAAAAACATTTCAAAAGTCTAAAAAGATTTTGTCTGATGAATTAGAGGTCATTTATAAATATAATTTTACAGTTTGCTGTCAATAGAGAATTGTCCTTATACAGAAAATACTGTATACAATGTATCATTGTGCCTTATTGAAACATGAAACAAGGGGAAGCTGACGGCCCATTCCTTTTTTTACCTTCAAAGATTAAATCTTTGAATCAGTATTTAATAGTTTGTGTTTTGTTATGAGAACAACTTTAACATTTCAAATCATTTACCAAACTCTCAGGTAAAGATTTGGCAGTAGGAGAATACTGATGTCTTGGTTTATTTTTGAAGAATAATAGTAAGAAGTGACTTTGGACCAAAAAAAAGGCAGCCGTTAGAACTAATCTGATCCAAACCCAATTGATTATTATATTGCCATGTTCCTGGATCCTGTTTATAAAATTACACTCTGAAGAATTTCCTTTTACTGTACATGTTACGTGAAATATTTTTTTTTATTTTTCTGAATCATGATGCAAAGCCAGCCATGTCCAAAGTAACTTTGTACAGAATGGGCATGTGAGAAAAGATTTCTACAAATTCTTTATATAGTTTCTTTTTTTTGACTTGGTACCCTAAAAATACCGCAACATAATAAACTATGCATGCATTTTTATATTTCAATGTATATATTCTCAAATAAGTATAAGCTTTATGCTCTCTTGACATTTAAGTGTTTTGTTGCACTTCTGTTCTCTTTGTGACAGTATTTCCTCACACAGCATTCCACTGTTTGTTTATATTTAATTTTTCCTCTTAATTTTTTTTGTTGGCAAAAATACCGAATACCTTTTCAGAGTATGTGTACATATATTTTGTATATGTGTTTTCAGTCTTTTGTTTTTCTCTCCCCAGATATGTTATACTTGCTTATTATGCAATAAAGCCTTATTTTCTTTAAGACTGTTGCCACAAATTCATTTATTTGGGAATTTTGTAATAATTTCCGTTAGCTAATAATAATGTGTTGGAAAGGGGTTCTCTCTCAGTACTTGAGACATTAATTAGCGCAGAGCACTCACACAAAGATCTGGTGCAAACACGGTGCTCAGGGGCACATGAGGGCCCTGGGTACTCAGTCCCCTTTTTCCCCCCAGTCCGACGCCCCTGACGGTGCTCTATCCCAGCTCGCCATTGTGGCTCAGGCCCATTCTGCAGCTTTAATAGGCCCCTTGTGGTGAGGCAGCTGTCCTGATTGGCTGAGAGGGATTTTGTTGAATTGACCCCCCCTACACTCATATGTAAACAACTCGTATCTGATAAATGACGTGTCGGTCACAAGCCAAAACAAACACAAAATCATTAACAATTTGGAAAATAATTATTAAACACCTTATGGTCAACATGAGTAAAAAGCATGTTTTACAATGTCAGACTTTCACATTTGCCTATAACTGAACATTAAATGCATGCTTGGTACAAAAGTATCCTGCATCCAACAAACTAATAGGTTCTTGCATACATAACACTGTTGTAAAACGTTTAATATCCAAAAATATTTTTGTTGCACAAAACTTTGCATTAAAAACATGAATGCTCTCTATCTTTGCTTCAGTACCAAAAAGAGTAGAATGTTTCTTCAGTTCTGTAAAGCTCCTAATCAAAGGAGTGTTTGTAGTCACTTTGGATCAGCTGTGTTCAACATAATTTCTTTCCTTTCTCGTCATTTTCGTGTCATCTCTTTGCGCAACTCTGTCAAGTAGAAGTGATCCCTCCCATGAGCCACTTCCATTATGACCATTGCCTGTGTACAAACAAACATATATAATTGTACAGCATAAAAATATGTTCATGATTTCTAGGTATATTCCTCTAAGTAAGGTACTTGATACATAAACTAATATAGTTTTAAAATGATACCCAGGCCTAATGATTTTTGTTCAAGTTTATCATAAAAGCATTTACTTGGTTTACTTGGTTAAAAGTGTTTTGTAGCTGCTGTTTTTGAGTATGAAAGTCTGATGTAAAAGCTCAGCAGGTCATGTTACCTTCTTGAGAGCCCCGACGCCCACTGAGTACCTCTCCAGCCCCATGTATAGTCTGCCCAACTTGAGGTACATGGAGGACACATTCAAAGAGTAGGGTGGATACAGCTTGCTGCATTGGAAAGAGATCATACATATTGATGATTATTCTTTTTTTTTTATCACCTTTAGAACTTTTCAAACTGTTCACTGTTTGTCATTACCTGTAAGGTTTGATGATCTTCTCACCATATCTGATAGCTCCGTCTGGATCTTGCATGTAGAGACAAACCCCCATGGCCTGGTACATCATGTGAAGCATGTAGACATTGGTGTCATCAAAGACAGCACCCATCTCATCCAGGCTCTGTTCACACATCTCCAGCAACTCACTAGGGGGTGCCACAGAGTCAAGGGCTGCATCAAGTTTTAACTGAGATTTCAAAGGGCCTCTGAACATATAAACAGATGTTTTAGAGTCTTGAAAGCTACTTTGCTAAAGCATTATACCTGCATAAGAAAGCTTAATAAGCACTGAACGAACCTGCAGGTGCAGCTGTAAATGAAACTTAAGTGCAAACGAATTGTACAACACAAGAGACTGTGTAATTTAGTGACATTAAAGGATATTTTTTATTTGTTTGAGGGCCCGGAACTCTCTGATGGTTTTCCTGGCATAGCGCACCATGTTGCTGATGACCTCTTGCTCGATGGGGTCACTCTGCTTACGCACTTTCAACTTTGCCTTGTCCTGGAGGAAGACAGGACACCGAGCACGATAGTCAACCAAACCATGCAGTTTTGTTTCTAAATTTTACATGTGAATTGCAATGGCAGTTGTATGATTAAGTAATTTTTTCACTCAGAACTTCCTGTGGTGTCTTACACTGGACTTGGTTTTGCATTCCTGGCATTGACAAGTGAAGTAATAGAACTCTCTCAGCCTGTTGTTACGGTCGTCTGTTGGATAGAGGAGGTCTATGTAGCTGATGAGCACCTAGAAGTGGAAATAACACTTTCCTCAGCATTTTTCTTCAGGTTACAAGGTTAATCTAAAAATAACCCTTTAATCAGCTGCTGCATCCCCCCTTCAAACCACACACATTCTTCTTCTTCTTCTTCTTCTTCTTCTTCTTCTTCTTCTTCTTCTTCTTCTTCTTCTACAGCGTTGGCTTGACACACTTTTGTTGCAGTGATGGCACGCTCTGCTCATGGCAGACTTTCAATCTCACAATATCACAATGTTCAAGTCTCCTTCTCCATTTGTAAGCTACTATCTCATCCGTATTATATTTGAATCCAAAACTTCCTGTGTGGAGAAAGAGACCGGAGAACCACAACCTATCAAGTTTGTTTCAAGATTTAGAGGAATCGTTTGAAAAATTGGGAAATATGGCTATTTGCTTTCTTGTCGAGAGTTAGATGAGAAGATTGATACCACTCTCTGGCAAGACAGTTATATAAATCTTCTCCAACTCTTGGTAGGAAAGCTAATGAGCGCATTGCCAAAATGTTTAACTTTTCCTTTAAAGTGAAGGCAGAAAACACAATAAAAAAAAATGCCTGGCTTACACATCATTCAAAGTTGAACAATTAAAAAAAAGTATTGTGTCATTTAAAGTTCTTTAGTTGTTTAAAAGCAATTTAGTGCAGATCCACCAAATAGAATCGAGCTAACAGCAAGACACGTTTCACACACACAATCGTAATAAACTTGGCTCCCTTCTCCATTCACACACACTTGAAAACATGAACCCAACCCCCTCAAATGGCAGCTGTCCCTTCTCCTCACTTCATCTCCAGGATTCATGTTCTTCACTGCTCGAACCTCAGCAGACGTCCCCTTATATGTGACTATGACACTGGGAAGACAGCTGTGGTTTATCAGTGCCACACTTTGGAGAGACAGACACACAGGGAAAGAATTAGAATAAAAATCCAGCTCTCTACTTTCTTACATTTGATGACATAGGAGCAGCGACAAAAGAGCCAACTTGTTATTATTAATGATACAACAGTAATAACTAACATTTATGGAAGTGATAGTAACAAAACTATGCTACAACTGCTCTTACAGAGAGGTGTCCCTGACATATGTTAGCGACCTTGCTATCACCTGGATGGCAGGCTGGAATTAGCTTAAAATGGAGCTGAGAGAGCAAATTTGAAAACTTAACAGCCTCAGCCACAGCAGGGAGCCGATTGTACTACCAAATGACCAACAGGAGAAGAAAAGTTATCTTGCTAGGAAGCGACAATCTGACCTCTTTGGATATCTGTTACATGTTGCTCCAGATACTGACCTTTAAAACATGAACAAATACTGCTAATTGTAGCATTCAGCATGCATGGCCAATGCCAAAAAATAAAATCAAGGAACTAACACGTATCCACAGAAGCCATTGAGAGAATAGACATTTAGAAACACAAATGAAAGGAAAATACTGTCTAATATACAGTACAGAATGAAAATGTGCTCGTATGTATGCATGTGAGTTTCCTTCTTACTCTGGATAGACTGCAGTACCCATGTGGGACAGTTCATCATCCTCTATAGTGAAACCATTACAGGCAACCTATTGAATAAATGACAAAGAGAAGAGAAAGAAAACCATGCAAATACATGTGACCAAAACATCAAATGATTTATATATATATTTTTCTTCTTTCTATGCTTCCTTGATAAGGACAGCAATGAGAGAGTAAGATTCTATAGATATTATTATCACCAATCATTTGTGTGTGTGTCTGTGTGTGTGGTACCTGGGAGAAGAGTGTGAGAAGGTCTTTATGGTTGGGCAACTCCAAATGTTTGGAGAAAAAGCGATGCAGTCCGGCAATATCTGACTCAGTCATCTCTCTTTTCTCATTGTCTACATCCTCCA
Organism: Sander vitreus; assembly: GCF_031162955.1. Taxonomy (NCBI): domain Eukaryota; kingdom Metazoa; phylum Chordata; class Actinopteri; order Perciformes; family Percidae; genus Sander; species Sander vitreus. The sequence goes on from NC_135872.1 coordinate 14,119,806, forward strand.
CGTCTGTTACAGGAATAAGGATAGACATTTTGATTGATGAAATGTATATTTTTTTAAACATGTATTTACCCAGAGTAGTATGCTTACGTATTAGCAGAATTTATTTTAGACTATAATTGTCTTGAAAAACGACCCCATAGGTAATTTGTACAAACAGCAATTACCATATTTACATTAATAGTTAGGCGGTGGCACCCTCTAGTGGCCATAGTAGTTATCACAGGATCAAAGCTGGAAGTCATGAAACATGATTAAGACATGCAGGAGAAAGTCCGTTAAGGACGGGAAAAGAGGTGGATGGGTCAAACAAACACAGGGCTTTCACCCAGGAGACACGTGTATGTGTCCCGTTTAAAAAACAGTCCCAACTGATGCTGACTCAAGTGACATCACTTTTATCAGATTTCGCGCAGCTCCTTCTGGAGCCACAAAATTTTTATAAAACTTTTTTCACATATGCTGTAGCACTCCCCAGCAGGTGTAAACAGACTTATGTGAAAAAATTGGTGGCTTCCCAACAGCCTAGACTTTGTTTTTGATGCCACGTACACCATGTACTGTATATATTTATACATGCAATATTCTTTACCATCAGGAAATATTAGTTAATATACTTTTTAATGATTTTGAACTGAACCTCAATTATGTATTTTCTTAATACAACGAACTCGATCCAACAACATTTACAGACACTCATGCAGTCAGCAGCACTGTGTGTTAGTCTAAAGTGTTCCTGCTTTTCCATTCAAGTTGTTACACTTGTTACGTTGTCTAATGGCCATTGGACCCACATCTATAGGATATATATAGAGGTGGCCTTGGGTGTTTCTCTCAATCTAATCTGAATGGGTTGTGCTTTTTAAAAGAGAGATCTCTAGGGACACTTAGGACTGAAGTACAAACTCAGAGTCTCTGAACACTTCATACTAAATCTGACACTTTCCAGGTGGGTTTACAAGGGTTGTCCCTAATCACAAACACAATCATGCATGCACGTTAAAGGAGCATTTACTCACGTGATTGGATCTCTTCTATGAGCAAGATCCTCTCAGAAGCACATCTTTCTTTCTGCATTTTCTGTGGAAAACAGACACTATTAACAGAAATGACCTCAATGAACCACAGTATGTGCCAGAAAACACTCCAAAAGGATGTGGTGTCTTTTATCAAATTCTTGCCAACCTTCTTGGCGAGGATCCGGGCCACCAGGCGGGACATCTCTGACGGGCACCAGTTCTCTCCGAATGCAGTCATTGCAGAGCACTCCAGCTTGTGCATGGCCCAGTCCCCTTTCTACACAACACACATAAATATGTATCAATTGTAACTGCACACAAAAGAGCAGTCCTGTAGTTTAAAGCCAATTCAATTGTAAACATATGCGGTCAAGACAACTATTTACAGTTTAGGTCGCACCACAACAAAAGGCCTAACAGTTGGCATTTATGGCCCCTGAGCTACACTACCGGCTGAAACATTAAGGAGAATGATAGGCTGTGACTCCACACTGTGTTATTCTGAATGTTACCCTCATCCCTTAAATGCAAACTGACCCATTAATTGACTGTTTGGTCCCTATGCTCTTAACACACCAGGAAACAAAATCATTGAAAAACGAGGAAGAATGTAAAAAAGAAAAGAAAAAATAAAGTCTTTACTAGTGGTGTCACGAGTCACAAAAATGTTAAGTTTGACTTGAGAGTGGCATCAGAGGACAGGACATATTGTCAGCTAAAACAAAAGGGTTCATCTTCTCTACAGGGACTATTTTAGGTCATCTCTTACTCAGCTTTATAGGCTCAGCTCTACATTATTAGAGTGACAGGAATTCAGCGATGACATTTGTGCACAAGCAAATATCATTCCTGAGTTAATCTGCTTGTGATTGTGCAACATACAGTAGATGTTGTGAAGGAAATACACAGTAATAGTTTGGAGCCCTGAGCTACAATATAGGGTCTATTATTGTACACAGGAATCATTACATTACAGAGACATTATGTCCCTCCCCCAACTGTTTACTACCTGGCATTTCACACCGCAGTAGAAGGCTTTTTTGCACTTCCCACATCTTGCCAAGCCCTCTTTCCTATAAATGACAAAAATACAGGATCTATTATGGATAGCAAACAGCATACGATTAAAACGTTCCTGAAAGATTCTCACATATCCGCATATAATTTACTTTCCCAGACTTAAACAAACAACACTCAAACGTAAGACATCAAAGCTCAGTGGATATCAACCTGCATCCAAAAGATTGGTGTGTAGATATCACACTTTAGTGTTGTGAATGAATCTGTATGTGAGGATCGAGGTGCTTCAGTGTGTAAGTGTTTGTATGGACATTTAAACATCCTGCTCCATAGTTTTGAGACAAGAACCAGCAGTTGCTAGTGGCCTGTCGTAACTGATAGCAACGAAGAGCTTTAACTAACATTCTGTGGTATTTATAGAGCTGACCTTAAAACAGACCAGCTGTCTCTCTACCACTTTGAAAAATAAAGCGGTCCAAAAGTCCACCCATTTAATTTTTTAGACACTTCGGTCGGTAGTCAGACCAAGTCCAACAAACTGCTTAGTGGTGAATGAACATGACAGGCTGGGAACACACTACCTGATGTAAAGTGCAAGTGTAACCCAGAGTTTCACGCTGGTGATTGGTTCAACCAAAAAGAGACTGCAGTCTACACACAGTGGCCAATTAAAGTGAGCTCTATCAAACATCATTGATCCCCTATGATAAAACAATGGGTTGTCTATAACTGTATCTGCAAATATCCTCTAGTCTCCTGGCTCCTTTTGCACTTTTCCTAACTTACAGCAAATTGAATTAAATGGCTGTCTCAGGATCTCAACTACATTTGGATTGGGGCAAGGCTAAGGTAAGAGGTAGGGTTACATAGGTTTACAACAGAAAAAAAATACATTATGCCTTTAAAAATTCTTCTTTTTGTCACCTGATAATTGAGGATCAACACTGGACAATATAAAAAATGTCACTGCACAGAATTTAAACTGTGCACATAATTAGACTTGTGCAACTTTTCAGTTAAAAAAAAGTTTAATAAAGCAACACATCAGCATCATTTATTGAAAGAAGACACATTACAGTACCTTCAGTGTAAATCATCCACAATGAACCTTACAGAACCATTAGATTAGATTATATGGACACATGCAGCCAAGCACAATCAAGAGCTGAATGTACGAATAAATGTAATTTATGAGTAAACCACTGACATAGCTGTGTGTCATTTTGAAATTATCTCAGGAGAATACAGTATATGAATTTATGCATTTATGATTACCTGACTATGTGAGTACTCTATAAATTGATTTAAATACATAATTATGTATTTAATTAAATTGTATGTCTGCAAAATAGATGACCAGTGATATTGTAATATCTTGAGATATTGAAATACACTGTATTATGTAATCATGATGCTACTCAGGTCACAAAATCTTTTGCTCAGGTTCACCATTCAAATACTTTTACAGCGGGTCACAGAGGGTAAACGCGGAACAGGATATACATGAACCAGATAACCAAAATAGATTTTATTGAGTGGCATATTCATGACAAAGTGCCCAAAGTGCCTAAATGGTGCGTGTGTGTGTGTGTGTGTGTGTGTGTATGTATGTGTCCACGTATGTATGTGTCCACGTGTGTGTGTGTGTGTGTGTGTGTGTGTGTGTGTGTGTGTGTGTGTGTGTGTGTGTGTGTGTGTGTGTGTGTGTGTGTGTGTGTGTGTGTGTGTGTGTGTGTGTGTGTGTGTGTGTGTGTGAATCATATGTAATGGGGTGTTGCAGGATATGCAGCCAAATTATATCAGGTATCATCTCAAAGGTTATGAAACAGACAGATACAACTCTTTATGAACTCTCAAGTAACGCTCAAAAAGAAAATGAAATACGTTGACTCAGCACACAGTGATAAAAATAACCCTTTACTTGCCTGGTAAAGCAGAACTCGCAGTAGCAGCCTCTCTCTGATAGTGACAGCACAAAAGAGTACGCTGGGCTGGAAAACAGCAACTCTCCAACTTTAAAGGGTCTGGTAACGCGGAGACCTCGGCCTTTACCAGGACTGTCAAACCTCTCAAGTCCCTCGATGCTGCCCATCATAGTGCCTCCTTTGGGTTGTCTTCCTCCAAAATGACCTTTTGCTCACAACAAGGACCTGGGAGAGAAGTGGGATGTGACACCTCTGCTCCAAGCGTTGGGGCGTCACCCTTCTAATAATAGTTCATAGTAGCATCCAAAGGCAGAAAATGAGCCCGGTTGTTAGTTTTTTACAAACTAAGAAAACATTGTAAAAGTATTTATTTTGACAGACAAACTATTTACTTTTGTTAAAGTACCCAATAATTGATTTAGGGAGCCATATACAGGTTCTCAATCTTTTTTCAGCCATGGACCCCCTTACAAGATAAAGAATATACCTGAGTCCCCCTCATTCCCTTGGAATAATTTGACACAATACTAGTTTATTACTTTTTATAACATTGTTTATGACACACTAAACTATGACTTTTTATTACATTTTTTATGACATACTTTACTATTACTTTTTATGAATTTTTATGACATACTATACTATACCTTTTTATTACTTCTTATGACATATTATAGGCTACTATGACTTTTTATGACTCTATGGCATACTATCAAGGTAATTAAAACCAAACAAAAATAAGCTGTAAAATTATTTTAGTAAACAAACTAAATAAAAACTGAAACTAAACTGAAACTATATTGCCAGGTTAAATAACTGAATGTAAATCATTTCAGTTTTAGTTCGTTGAAACTTATATGACATACTATACTATGACTTTTTATTACTTTTTAAGACATACTATACAATTAAGTTTATAATGACTTTTTATGACATTTTTATGAGCTATACTATGACTTTTTAAGACTTTTTATGGTATACTATACTATAACTTTTAATGACTGTTTATGACATACTGTACTATGATTTGTTTTATGACTTTGTATGGCATACTACACTAATATGTTTTTATGCCTTTTTATAACTTTTTATGACATAATATAGTATGATTTTTTAGGGCATACTATACCATGAAATGTTTATAGTTTGAGATATTTATGACTTTTTTTATCACTTTTTTCAACATACTATACTATGGCTTTTTTATCACTTTTTTCAACATACTATAATATGTCTTTTTTCGACATACTATATTATGGCTTTTTTATGACTTTTTTGGACATACTATACTATGGCTTTTTATCACCTTTTTGGAGATACTATACTGTGGCTTTTTATCACGTTTTTCGAGATACTGTAGTATGGCTTTTTTAACACCTTTTTCGACATACTATGACTTTTTTATTGCTTTTTTCGACATACTGTAGTATGGCCTTTTTATCACTTTTTTGATATACTATACTATGTTTTGGACCTACAATATTATGGCTTTTTTATCACTTTTTTCGACATACTGTATTTGTCACGGGAAAACAAGCTTAGGACCCAAAAATGCAGAGTATAGGATTTATTTAACAAAAACTATAACAAAAAGTGTCCAGAGGTAGGCAGGCAAAACTAACAACAAAAGTAATCCAGGCAGGAAACAAAACCACAGGGAACCAGGGAGGAATAAATTCAAAGACAAGACAGCACAGAACACAACTGAAAAACCGACACACAGAAGAAAACCAACTAAACACAGAAACTTGACACTGGACGAGACGTGACAATATTATGGCTTTTTAATGACTTTTATGACATACTATACTATGACTTTTTATGACATTTTTATCAGATATACTATAACTTTTAGTGAATTTTTATGGTATACTATACTATGGCTTTTTTATCACTTATTTCGACATACTATACCATGACTTTTTTATCACTTTTTTTTATACATACTATACTATGACTTTTTTAAAACCTTTTTGGACATACAATACTATGCCTTTTTATAAGACTTTCGACATAATATATTATGTTTTTTTATCACTTTTTTGGACTTACTATACTATGGCTTTTCATCACGTTTGTCGACATAATATACTATGACTTTTTTTTCACTTTTTCCGACATACTATACTACGGCTTTTTTGCAGATCAATCCCAGGCTTCTCCACATGTTAGTGTCCCTGACTATGTCTATACTGTGTCTTTTTTGACATACTATACTATGGCTTTTCATAAATCTTTTGGACATACTGTACTATGGCCTTTTATCACTTTTTTCAACATACTATACTATGTCTTTTTTATGACTTTTTTCGACTTACTATACTATGGCTTTTTTTGACTTTTTTGGACATACTATACTATGGCTCTTTTATGACTTTTTTCGACATACTATACTATGACTTTTTTTATCACTTTTTTTAGACATGCTATACTATGGCTTTTATATCACTTATTTTGACATACTATACTATGAATTTTTTTTATCACTTTTTTAGACATATACTATGAGTTTTTTAAAAACTTTTTTGGACATACAATACTATGGCTTTTTTATGACTTTTTTGGACATACTATACTATGCCTTTTTATAAGACTTTTTTCGACATAATATATTATGTTTTTTTATGACTTTTTTGGACTTACTATACTATGGCTTTTATCACGTTTTTCGACATACTATACTATGACTTTTTTATGACTTTTTAGACATACTATACTATGCTTTTTTATAAGACATTTTTCGACATAATATATTATGGCTTTTTAATGACTTTTTTCGACTTATTATACTATGACTTTTGTATCATGTTTTTCGACATACTATACTATGGCTGTATTATCACTTTTTTGACACACTTAACTGTGGCTGTTTTATCACTTCTTTCGACACACTATACTACGACTTGTTTATCACTTTTTTAACATACTATTCTATGCCTTTTTTAAGACTTTTTTCGACATAATATATTATGGCTTTTTTTATGACTTTTTGGACTTACTATACTATGGCTTTTCATCACGTTTTTCGATATAATATACTATGGCTTTTTATCACGTTTTTCGACATACATTGTTAAATATTTTTATCACTTTTTTTCGACATACTATACTATGGCTTTTTTATCACATTTTTCGACTTACTATACTTTGTTTTTTTACCTACTATGCTATGGCTTTTTATTACGTTTGTCGACATACTATATCATTGCTTTTCGATATACTACAATATGACTTTTTCGACATATTGTACTATGGCATTTTTGACATTCTGTATTATGGCCTTTTTATCGCTTTTTTAGACATACTATACTGAGGCTTTTTTATGACTTTTTTTGACATACTGTAATACGGCTTTTTTTACCTACTATGCTATGGCTTTTTTATCACTTTTTTTTGACATACTATACTTTTATTCTACTATGCTAAAGCTTTTTATCACGTTTATGGACATACTATACTATGACTAGCTATTACTTATTTCCATCTACCATATCAGGTGGCTTGTGGCTTGGGGATAGAATTGTAATACCATGACTGCAAGGTTGGTTGATCAATCCCAGGCTTCTCCAGTCATATGTCTAAGTGTCTGTCACTATAGCAAAGTATGACTTTTTCAAAATACCATACTGTTGCTTTTTTATCACTTTTTTCAACATACTATACTATGGCTTTTATATCACTTATATCGACATATAACGTTTATATCACGTTTGTCGACATACTATACTATGACTATTCATAGACATACTACATACAATATACTATGGCTTTTTTATGACTTTTTTCGACTTACTACACTATGACTTTTTTATCACTTTTTTCAACATACTATAATATGGCTTTTATCACGTTTTTCGACATACTATACTATGACATTTTATCACTTTTTTAAACGTACTATACTATGGCTTTTTTATGACTTTTTTGACATACTATACTATGGCTTTTATATCACTTATTTTGACATATTATAATATGGCTTTTTTATCACGTTTGTCGACATACTATACTATGGCTTTTTATCACTCTTTTAGACTTACTATACTATGACTTTTTTATCACTTTTTTCAACATACTATACTATGGCTTTTATGACGTTTTTTTGACATACTATACTATGACTTTTTTATCACTTTTTTAGACATACTGTACTATGGCTTTTTATGACTTTTTTGGACATACCAAACTAAGGGTTTTAATGACTTTTTCGACATACTATACTATGACCTTTTTATCACTTTTTTAGACATACTATACTATGGCTTTTATATCACTTATTTCGACATACTATAATATGGCTTATTTATCACTTTTTTGACACACTTAACTGTGGCTTTTTTTATCACGTTTTTCGACATACTAAACTAAGGGTTTTAATGACTTTTTCGACATACTATACTATGACTTTTTTGACTTTTTCGACAAACTACACTATGGCTTATTTATCCCTTTTTTCGACACACTTTACTATGACTTTTTCATCACTTTTTTTAGACATACTATACTATGGCTTTTTTATGACTTTTTTGGACATACTATACTATGGCTTTTTATCACCTTTTTCGACATACTATACTATGGCTTTTATATCACTTATTTCAACTATTTTTTTCTATACCATACTATTATTTTTTTTTTGGCATACTATACAATGCCTTTTTTTTATTTATTTTTTTACTTTTTATGACATACTATACTATGACTTTTTATTGCATGCTATACTATGACTTTTTATGACATATTATACTATGATTTTCATGACGTTTTAAAACATACTATTCTATGACTTTTTGTGACATTCTATGACATATACTATGACTTTTCATGACATAATTTACTATGAATTTTTCATGACTTTATATAACATATTATACTATCACTTGTTATGACTTGTTATGGCTTACCATACTATGATTTGTTTGTGACTTTTTATGACACAGTCTACTATGACTTTTTCATGACATTTTTATCATATATTATACTAAGACATTTTATGGCATGCTTTACTATGACTTTTTATGACATTTATGACTGACATACTATTCCATGAGTTTTTATGGAATACTATACTTTAACATTTTTATGATATACTATACTATTACTTTTCATTACATTTTTATGACATATTATGAATTTTTATGGCATACTAATTCAAGGTTATTATAATAAACTAAAACAAAATACGTAGTAAAATGTGAAACCAAGTGAAAACTAAAACCTTAAAGAAAAACTAAAACTAGATTTTTACAATGTTTTCATGACATATTATACTATGATTTTTTCCGACTTTTTCTGACATGCTATACTATGACATTTTTATGACTTTTTATGACATACTATACTTAGAATGTTTTAATTACATACTATATTATGACTTTTTATGACATACAATACTATGACTTTTTAATCACATTTCATGGCATACTGTACTATGATTTTGCACCAGCCAGAATGATTTATCTGTTTTTGAACACATTTTTACACTCAAACATCAGATATACACCTCAAACAAGTAATGTTTAGGTTGTGTTAACATACACATACACATACACATACACATATACACATATACACATACACATACACATACACATACACATACACATATACATACACATGGATATCCCACAGGTAATCTCCATAGTGTTGGTACTTTTTTTACTGCAGTTCAATAAGGCCATCTGGTGGTGAAGGCCAAGAATATCTTTGCAGTTGATGTCTATACTCTGTTGTACAATTTCATTCTCTGTGTTGTGGCAGCTGTGTTTGTAGATCAGTTCACTAAATACATTCATGAAGTTGAATGAAAAGTTCAACTGTAACGACACTGGCCTTGATTACATTATGTATTGTGTGTTGTTAATAATTGTTAGATACATAGAAAGAGACTTCAAGTTCCTAGCTGGTGTCCACTTTCATTTTGTGCCATCATGTGGGTGATTATTGTAAGTGCACCCTCCAATGATTGAGAAGCCCATACATGATGCATCACAGTCCACTACACACCTTAGATACAGAACGATTATCTAACAACACTGAGTGACATAGTGGGACGACCAGCACTCCTGATTTTTTTTACACAGAGGAAGAGAGGGAGAGCTCAGGTCAGGAACTTGATCTTGAGTAAATTGAAATATTTCATAAGCAACCATGCAAGCACACAGATACAGACACACACACACACACACACACACACACACACACACACACACACACACACACACACACACACACAGCACAAACCACTGTGAAGATTTGTCTGTGATCTGTATCTGAAGGCTTTATCCAACCTTGCCCCATTTATTATAATTCCATTTTTCCAGTCTTTCAATCTAAAGGTTTGTTCCTCTTCATTTTTAATAACGTGCAAGCAAGGGAGGCATGTCCCTGGGAGATTATGTCGTCGTCTTTGGCGTCTCGTCTTGATTACATCAGAGGAACCTGATTTGATTTAGAAGAAACCCCCATGTTCCGGTACGCGTTCTCGTTAGACCCCCCCCCCCCACTGTGCAGATTTCTTGTTTTGTGAGAGGGATGATCTTGATGAATATGATCTGAAAGAGAGGGAGGAAGAGGGGGATTAGGTGAAAGGATTATAATTTCCAATGACGAGAAATAATAAGAAACAATAAATCCTAAGTAGATTTAGTTCTCAAGGAAACCCTGTTAGGGAAAATCAACAGAATAAGAGACAGAACAGAAAAGCGACAGGACAGATTTATTACTGTAAATAGTTGGCCTGGTCTGTTTGGTATGAGAGACCTTAAGTCAAATTGAATGTATTTCACCATAACATTTGTATTGGTTCAGAATAAGTTGTTTTAAACATTAGTTATTATAGAGTTCATCTAAAATTCATTCAACACTTAGTTATTTTCTTGCAAAGTTTTACTGCTCTTTTTTACAGATTGCAGTAGAGCTGCAAAGATTAATTGATTTATCTTTTTAACAAATACATTAATGGTTTCAGCTATCTTTCAAGCAAAAAAAAAGCCTCTTTTCTCAACTGAGGATCGGCTGCGTTTAACTGCATATCTTAATAAAATGACTGCGTTTCAGACTGTTGATTGGACATCACAAGATATTTGAAGACATTCCCTCAGGCTATAAGAAACTGTAATGAGCATTTTTTTAAACATTGTAATAGACCAAACAAACAACAAAGAACAATAAAACAGTTAGAAGCTAGCCTTGACTGATGGTTGGACAAAAACACAATGTTTCACTATTTTCATAGACCAAATGATTAAGTAAGATTGTATGTTTGAATATGCTTTGTGTCTGCGCTCTCATCCAGGAAGGTTTCTCTGTTTTCAAAATGTGAAAACAAAAATGTGAAAATAAATGTGGAAATCTTCAAAAAATTGTAGTTGCTAAATAACAAATTTATGGAAAACTGCAGCTGTTTACACCTTATGATGATTTGTAAAAAAAAAATAATAAAAGAATTGCTAGATAATTTGCAAATAAAATTTCATGTGTGAAAAGTGAATGTACTCTAGTGGTGTTTTCCTGCCTTCTTCCCAGACCATGATGGGATAGGCTCCAGGCCAGGCAAATTATCAGTGCTTGTAAGCTCAACAGTGAAGAAATTCTTCCATTCAGTAAATGATGCTGTAAACCATAGCAGAGATGGCTAGCAGAGGGAGGACCATTGCATTTCAACAGGGGTGCCATACTGTACAGACTGGGTCATTAAAATATAAACAATAAAGTGCCATCTTTCTAAGCTTTGTACTGATCAAGGTAGGTGGACTGTGTTATTGGTAATATTAGAAAATCAGTTTATCAATAAACTATTCGAAAGAAGACGCAGTGTTAAAAGGCTTACCAAAAATCTACACCTTTACTGTCTCATAATTTATCTGCACTTTGTCAGAGCTCTCTTCACCCTGCACCTCTTCAAGGATTAAACTACATAAGCACTCTGGCTGTTTTTACATTCTTCGAAGACACTGAAGTTATAACTTATGTCCATACTGTTGATGGATATATGTAGTACATTGTCACATTGGGAACCTCGTAAAACAGCAGCTGCTAATGCCTCGACTGCCACGAGGTCGTGGAGAGATTTGTGTGTGAAATTCAGTGCGGTTAAAGACCCTGTGCTACTTTCGGTCTTGCAGTAAAGGTGAACCAGACTTCATCACGTATACATATATATTATATCACATCATACCCATGACCTTGTCATCACAGGCCATTCCCAGGCTGCTGTGCTAACTGGGGGTCATCAGCAGGGCATTACTTGAGAGATGGACGGTGCTGTGTGTTTGCATACAGTGGAGAGAGTGGGCACAGAGTAATTGATCATTTTGGTCTGTGTTTTAGGAGAGGGGCTTGCCAAGACCCAATGTAATTGTGCCTTTATTCTCCTGAGGCCGAGCCCAAGCAATATACACATTCTTTCTGATGAACTCACTGACTGAGACAATGTTGGCCATCCGCCTTGTCCCTTGTCAGTTAGGCAGCCAAGCCTTAAGCCTTAACCCCTCTGTCTCCACTCCTGGCTGGGGGGGAATGCGACGCCTGCCTGCTTGCCTGCTCGGCCGTCTTAGCCCCGTGGGCTTTACAGGCACGGAGCCTCATCTCCCACTGTTTATCCATGTGTCTTTGCTTTGGCTCAGGCCCTACGCTGCAGACCACTCTGGGCTGAGTGGGGTCCACTGCCCTGTGTCACCCACCTAAGCTCTGCTTTCACTGGAGGGCTTAGCGCCTCACCCCTCAGCCGCTTTATGAGCAGACAGCTGGGCTAATCTATCTCCCTCTTTCTTTCTCCTTGGGTCTTGCCTCATCTCTTCTTTTGGCTCCTTGCGTCATCTGTTTGTAGTCTAGTTTGCTTTCATGCCTTTAACACACTGGTGTTTCTGTTTTCACAGTAAACAAACACACACAATTACACACAAATACACCAAATACACACAAATACACACACACACTTTTTTTAATTGTATGTCTCTGTGCGACAGTTTTTACTGACGTAATAAGAAATTGAAAAGAGATTGGTCCTGGGCTCATCAGGATACTGCAACTAAATCAACTTTACACAACTTGCAATTCATCTTCATCAAGGTGAGTTGGTTTAGACAAGATTAATAAGGCACAGTGACCATTTTCGCTGAAGCAAAGTTTTGTATGTGAGGTATGTTGTGTGTTCTGTATGTAACACATTATGCACCTGCGTGGCTGACACCCCTAGTACACCTGAATTGATCTTAGAGCGGCTTCTGTGAGATTTGTCCAATATGCTGTAACCTCTGAATTTAGGGACTTGTACGACCTTGAACTAAACAGAATATATGTGTTATTTACATAAGGTGCAACATTATTTGCGCGGAAATGCCAAACATTTACTTGCTTTAGCTTCTAAATGTGAGTACTGAGGCTTATCTTTGTCTTTCATGATAGTAAACTGAATATCTTTGGGTTTGGGACTGTTTAAGATGTCGCCTTATAATTAGGGCCCGAGCGCTGACAGTGGTGAAGGCCCTATTGAAACTGAAGGAATTATTATTCTTCTTTTTTGAGGGGCTTAACCTACTCAAAAACTCAGCAAAATTGGCGGTTGCATCAATTCTGGTGAAAATTTACGTATTTTAAGGGTTTCGGGAATAGGCGCACAAAAATGACTCGCTAGCGCCCCCTACAATGTTAAAAAAATGTAGCCCCTACAGTATGTTTAACGTAGACTAACAGAACTTGGTACAGATATGTAGCATGTCAAGACGTACAAAAAAGCTCATTGGAGCCATACCCTAAACCCAACAGGAAGTCCGCCATTTTTCATTGAAAGTTCAAAATTAGTGCGATTTTGGCCATTTCCACATGTTGTACTTTAACGAACTCCTCCTAGAGATTTCATCTGATCAACTTCAAATTTTGTCTGTGCCATCTTAAGACATTAAAGATGAAAAGTTATTAAAAGAAAAACTTTTCGTCATAGGGCATGGCCGTGGCGGGGCAGCCATTTTATGCGTTTCGCCATCGAAACAGGAAGTGGGTGTAACTTAAGTGTACATTGTCCAATTGGCTAGAAACTTTTCAGGATTCATAAGAGTCCAACCCTGACGAAATCTACATGCCAATATTGGCTCAAAGTCATAGCGCCCCCTAGTGGCAACAGGAAGTAGGCCTCTTCCTAGAGATTTCATCCGATGGACTTTTTGGTCTGTACCATCTCAACACCTTAAAGATGAAAAGTTATTAAAAGAAAAACTTTTCGTCAAACGGTGTGGGCGTGGCGTTGAGGCCATTACTTAGAATGTGTGGTCTACTTGTGATATTGAGCCGGCCCCTATACGTTAACCACGCCCATATGGGCAGGTCACACCCCCTTTATGGCTTTTGAACTGTTTAAGGTAGAGTCTTGTGTGAGGAATCATTGAACTCAGCAGAGAGTTACTTTTTGATTGGTGATGGTTTGACCCGCCCCCTATGTGTTAGCCAGTCCCCCTTTAATAACTAATGGCCCGTTTCTTGTACACTATTGTGTGAGGTATCATTGAACTCAACAGAGAGTTCCGTTTTCATTGGTCATGGTTTGGCCCGCCCCCTATGCTTTAGCCACACCCCCTTTCACAGCCAATGAACTGTATGACGTAGAGTCTTGTGTGAGGTATCATTGAACTCAGCAGGGAGTTCCCTTTTCATTGATGACGATTTGCAGTGTCTGCAAATGCACGGTTGCAAGAAGCGGCGTCCGCCAGTAACCCCGACGCACGCAGAGGCGCAAGGGCCCGTCCAACGCTGCTTGCAGCTTTAATTGTAATTG